>NW_021563334.1:0-321 GCF_001605985.2 Dendrobium catenatum
CTTAGTCAGAGATAAATATATAGGAATTATATTATCTGCCATGTTAGTTTTCTTAATGAATTGATTAAAATATTCACGGGGGATATTATATTATGACTTTATATCTAATATCTTCACAGTAACAAATAACTCTGAGTGAGTGGTGTACCCCTTTCCTATTTGTTTTTTGGCAGCATATGACTAATTATAAAAAAATTTTGCCTCCTTATTTAATGAATCTTCTATATATTATTCAAATCATGCCCAATTGCATCATAAACTAAGTTCTCAAGAGGTCGGATATCTTCTTCTTCAACTATATTAGAACTTGTAGATGGGCTA
>NW_021563335.1:0-235 GCF_001605985.2 Dendrobium catenatum
GGTCTAACCTATCATGTTGCTAGAGTCTCCGGGATGACCAAAAATGCCCGTATCATCCAGCATATCCTTAGATCTTCAATCATTCCTAAAGCTGGTGATAGGATCAATATTACCCCTCTCCTTTCTGTTCTAACATTTTTGATTATAGATTGTCACCCTATCGACGAAGCCCAACTTATCATAGATCATATCTATGGGCTTTTAGAAATAGGACATGCAGATCAGAAAAGAAAAA
>NW_021563336.1:0-218 GCF_001605985.2 Dendrobium catenatum
TTTGCTTCCCTTCTTTTAGCTGTTGTAACCGTTGTTCGTTTTTTTTTTTAATATAGTATTATGTTTTGGAAAAAAAAAAATATGTGCAACGCCTCAAAATTAAAATTGGAATAATTATTTCTTTAATTTATCTTTTAAATTTCAACATCAGAGCTATATACTTTCATAATAATAATAGTATAAACCAAAACTAATAATCACAATTTGAAAATACAACT
>NW_021563337.1:0-219 GCF_001605985.2 Dendrobium catenatum
GTGGGAATGGCACATAGGGCTAAGGTTAGGAAGTCCTATCCAAAGAGAAGACAGGTCCAAATGGGTCAACCCTGATTGACCTGGTCAACCAGGTTGACTAAGGACCTGGGAGAGAGTGAAGAGCAACAGTGCCCAAGTATAGTGTCACCCAAAAAATGGTGAACAAGTAGTGGAGCCTTTTCCTGGCCTTACCCTGTGGTAAGGGTAGAGCCAAGGAGA
>NW_021563338.1:0-842 GCF_001605985.2 Dendrobium catenatum
TAAACCTAGGAATTTTTTTTTTAAATAAAATGATTATATATTACAAAGATAATAAAAGTAATATTTATTGAAGATATATAATTAAAAAATAGTACATCAAAGATAATATGAATAAAATTAAGACTCATGCAACACTTTTGGAGAATGAAGGTTTATAAAACTGGTTTGAATTAATTAGGATAAGATGCATGATTATGATGATAATGATTTTGCAGGATAGGAAAACTAGCCTATAAAATCTGTCTTTTTGCAGGTGAAAACATCTGACTTTTGATCTTGTGAGCACCCTTATGTGTTTCTCTAAATATTATTTGCTTGAGCTTAAGAAGGAATATAATCATAATGGATAAGGCTGCAAACGAACCAACCCGAGCTGAGTATGTGAGTGTTCATGTTTGTGTTCATTTAATATTAGGTTGTTCAAGTTTGGTTCATGTTTGTTCGAGCTTTATTGTTTGTGTTCATGTTTGGTTCATTTAAATTAATGAGTATTCATGTTCGGTTCATGTTCGTTCGTTTAGTGCTTATCGAGCTTTAAACAAACAAACATGAATGAGTCATAAACGAGCTATACTTTTAGATGTTTGTGAACTTAATTAACAAACAAGCTTTATCGAGTTTCCTAACAAACAATTACATCGAGCATGTTCGCGAACATATCTAACGATTTTTTTTTAACTATCAAACAAACACGTTCATAAACATATCTATGAACAAATACATTTATAATAAAAGCAATTGTCTATGTAACAAAGGCAATTATTTATAAGTAAATCCCATTTTCACAGAATTTTCCTAACGTCAGCATTAATAAAGGCAATGATTTATAAATAAATAGCCAT
>NW_021563339.1:0-237 GCF_001605985.2 Dendrobium catenatum
TGATTTGACAGTACATAACTATATGCACATAATGAGTATAAAATATATAATAATCAGTTATGTACTCATGTTTTTTGTAAATTTAGAGCAATCTAACGCTTTCACTTTTATAATTTCTCTGATCATGAGGTATAAAATAGAAATTCAATAAAAAAAAAGTTTAAAAAATTATTTGGAATCACTTCATAAATAAAAAGTCACTTAAAAATATTATGAGAACTTTTTTTTACTAATTCA
>NW_021563340.1:0-248 GCF_001605985.2 Dendrobium catenatum
TAAAAATAAAAATAAATAAAAAATAAAAAATTTAACAAGTTCAAAGAAATTTATAAATATTTAACCACTCTTCCTTATTTTATTAAGAAAATAATTTCCACATGACCTGAACTGATGCAGCTTTCGTGAGTCCTTCCTCCCATTACCAAGCTATAGAAATCACAATAGTTAAAGG
The DNA here is from genome assembly GCF_001605985.2 of Dendrobium catenatum. NCBI lineage: Eukaryota > Viridiplantae > Streptophyta > Magnoliopsida > Asparagales > Orchidaceae > Dendrobium > Dendrobium catenatum. The sequence continues at coordinate 176 of NW_021563340.1, forward strand.
CTTAGTTCACTTCCCCCGCCATTATTGACGAGCTCAACCTTGACCACGTCTCCCACGCCGACTTACGTACGTT
>NW_021563341.1:0-201 GCF_001605985.2 Dendrobium catenatum
ATTGGTTCAGTTTTTACCGCGTAACTTTTGATATGTTAATGAGGTGCCGAGTGTGCACATTTTGATTATTTTTTGGAGAATTTTGACCGGGTATTTTTGATTCCGCGGTGTTTTCTTTCGACTGCAATTTTTGACGATGTCTAAAAATGTTGTGGCAGTAGAACAAAAGTCTTATATTATTGCTGTGAATGTTCTGTGGTA
>NW_021563342.1:0-228 GCF_001605985.2 Dendrobium catenatum
AAACTCTAGACGAAGAACAAGCAGAGCAATCCTTGAAACAACCCTTGTGAATCCTCTCACAAGATCCTCTCTCTCCCTCTCTCTCTTTCTCTCCTCAAGGCCTTCTCAGGTCAAGGTAGTAGCCAAAGGGTCTTCAAGCTAACCAAAGATAAAATTAAAACCAATATCACCACATAGAAAATCAACGATGCGGAAATTAAAGTGCGAAAGTAATAAAGAAAGAACACA
>NW_021563343.1:0-298 GCF_001605985.2 Dendrobium catenatum
GGCGACTGACGTCATTAGCTCCTTGTCCTTTTGTTCTCTCGACCGGTACCATTCCTCGCAGTTTATGCCAATATAGAGAAGAAAACAAGGAAAAACAGGGATTAGAAAGCACATTTAATAAATCATATTGAAATAATTGAAATTTGTTAAAAATACAAACGTATCTTTCTTCAGGCTTGAATACCGGTTATGTTGACTTTGCTTTTTGAACTTTTCACTTTTGAAAGTACACTTTGTAATCTTCTCACATGTATCTCGAGGTATGAGAAAGGGGAAGAAGAAGAAAAGAGAGAGAGAG
>NW_021563344.1:0-209 GCF_001605985.2 Dendrobium catenatum
AAATCTCAAATCTCATTCAATTCAAACCCCAATTAATACAAATTCCAAACACATCCAAACTCTGATTCAATCCACTTGAGAATCCAAATTCCAACCTAGACTTTCACCCTACCTTTGATTTAGCTTTGACCCTATCCATTCATTAACAATCACCACATGATTGTAAATGATCTGGATACTCCAATCATTCAAATTTGAAATCCATTCCA
>NW_021563345.1:0-236 GCF_001605985.2 Dendrobium catenatum
GAGACTGAGGGTCTATTTATATATTTTTGAGAGTGGAATGCCCCGTTAATATGGAGAAGATCTGGAGCAGATTTAGAGTGCTCCATCGGAAGACCCATATTGACCCCCTTAATTATAGAGTGTTTGGCAAGCATTTATGTGCCTAAATGCGTCTTGTAGAGAGCATGTTATATTTGGATATCATTTGATAATCTAATTTAGGCTTTGAATCTTCCAAATAAGCTCTAAGCCCAACA
>NW_021563346.1:0-1299 GCF_001605985.2 Dendrobium catenatum
TCGCCTTGTAAATGTGAAGGACCTAAAATTTATAACTAAATTAATAAGTTTTATCAGAAATAAATAAATAAATAAGCAAAAACATATATTTGTGAAGATTCAAATTTAATTATAATTTCAAAGAAAATATATGAAACAAATAATTACGTACCAATTATGTATTTTTAAAAATATTTGAATACATTTTGATAAAAATTAATAAAGAATGATTCTTATTAAATTTATCTTAAGATGAATATTGTTGAGGCTGAGAAATTTGCGAAGAAAGTTGAAATAACACGAGAACACTAGAGTTTTAATATGGAAAATCCTACAAGGGGAAAAACCACAGGGCATCTTCCAGTTAAAAGAATTTCACTATTATTTGAATGAAATATAGAGATTAACCGGTTCCCAAACTTAAATACAGGGAGAATACAATATGTTGAGGATTTTGCCAAACTCCAAACAGATGCTTATGATCTTGAATGGCTAGCAGATAAATGAGTGAAGTTCGATGGCCGAAAATAACTTTAGCGATAATCGAGAAAAACTTCGGCGGTGGTCGGGAAAAACCCAAGAGAGAGATATTAAAAATTAGTTTAAGATTATAAAATCAGTTAGAGACTATTAATTTTATTTTTTAGTATATTATATTTTCAGTATGATAGTTATGAAACAACTATTATTTGTTCTAAATTTGAATTTTAAAAACGTTTAATTATAAGGGGTTAAGTTATATGATTATAATGTTAATTAATAAAGATATCAAAATATTTCCTAAATTAGCAATAATTTATATTAATTACATATTTAATATGTAATAAAAAGGTTTTGATAAAAATAAGAAAATTAAATTGAAATATTATAAATAACAATTATCAAAAAATATTCCTGCATAGGTTTCTTTATTTTTAATAACATTTAAGCATGTTCTATTGTTTAGAATTAATCTTAAAAATAATTAATAAATAAATTTATTACAAATCATCTAGTTTAGTTAAGAACATTTCATATTAGTTGTTAATAACTCAATTCTTCGAATCTGAAATTATTTAAGGTTTTATTACAAATTAATGTGGGGGGGTGATATTATATATGTTATATTTTTATTAATTTATAATAATTTATTTTAATATATATGTCATCTCGGATTGACCATAGAATCATAGACAAAATTCCTAAACCCAACACCGCTGTCAGATTCTTTTCCGACCAATGCCAAAGAGTTCTTACTCGGACCAAAATTGCGGAAGATTCATTGCCCACTAATCATACAAAAGATTCTTACTTCGAATACAACCACTGAGGGATTTTGAT
>NW_021563347.1:0-296 GCF_001605985.2 Dendrobium catenatum
CATATTTAGTGGAATTTAAGCTCAAAGTGATTAATTTATGAATTTAGGGGTATTTTGAGAGTAAGGCCCTTTTCTATTGACAATTTATTTTAACTTGGTCATCGTTGGGGTGTTTGATTATTTTATTTTGTTGTTTGAATCATGTCAACTCTGATTGCTTGTTAACAGAGGATCAAGTTTTAATATCCACTTTATGAGCTATCATAAAAGTGTTAAACTCAAGAATTTATAGTTTATAATGATTTTTTTAATAAAAAAGGTTGAAGGCTCAGTGCAAAGGTAAAACCAAATATTAT
>NW_021563348.1:0-385 GCF_001605985.2 Dendrobium catenatum
TTAATTCTTAAAAATTCCCCCAAAATACCCCTAACTAACCTAAATTCATCCCTAAATCAGTGAAAATTGGAATCCCTTTAATTTGACATTCAAATATATTCTAATCTTTTTTTTAAGCTAAAATCATTGTTTAATCAATTTTAATTAATTAAAAATTATTAAAAATCCCAAAAAATCTTTAAACACTTGCTAATCTCTCATTAGATCATTTTTGTTCTTTGGAGTAAATTTCAAGAAGTTTAAGACTCATTTGGGTTCAAATCATTAAAAGGGCCCTTAATTGAAATAATTTAATAATTCCAATAAATACCTAAACTTCCAAAATTCATAAATAATTATAGAAAATTTTAAATCAATCAAACTCAGTGGCTAATGACTCTAATTA
>NW_021563349.1:0-201 GCF_001605985.2 Dendrobium catenatum
TAGTGCAATACTCGGAGGGTGCCTCCGAGGAGTAGACGTATGTTAAGGATTGACCGAACCACTATAAATTCGGTGTGATCTTTCTTTGTTTTGCTTCCGCATTTATTCAGTTTTGCACTTTGATTTCTGTGGTGATTTGGTTTTGAGTTTTGTAGTTCTTTATATAAAGAAATTTTTTTAAAAAAATACCAATTCACCCCC
>NW_021563350.1:0-211 GCF_001605985.2 Dendrobium catenatum
TCTTCGCCGCCCCAAGCATTTCGGCGGCCTGAACAGACGAGATAAGCTACCCTCCCTCATATCAGCCAATTCTTTCCGCAATGGCGTTTCTGCTTCAAACCTCTCCGCCCTTTCTTCCTCACAATTGGCCAAAGCAAAAATTAAGATCCGTTCACGTTACATCGTATTCTCTTATGTGTTTATTTGGAGATAAAATGTAACAAACTAGATG
>NW_021563351.1:0-260 GCF_001605985.2 Dendrobium catenatum
TCTCGTGCGGTTGACTCGACCCGACACTAGTATTAGGGTCAACAAATGCCCCCCAACAAATATGGTGCGTGCCTAAAGCGGACCATGTTTGTTGTACACAGTTGACATTACGGATCTCCATGAACTTTCTTCCCCTTCTTTTTCTTTGGATGTCAACGCAAGATAGGAGAGAAATATATAAAGTATTTTTATGCTCCATTCCTCCTATCAGCTTGCATGCTTCCTTATGATTCTTTTGTCTTTTGTCAGGAAAGATGTTC
>NW_021563352.1:0-211 GCF_001605985.2 Dendrobium catenatum
CACTAGTACTTTCACATAGAATTAAAATTATGCCAACAGGTAATCCTAAATCTAAAATTTGTTGCTTCAACTAAAGGACTTGGGCCACACAACTTCCTAAGGCAATGTACTCAGCTTCAGTAATGTAAAGTTCAATAGAGTTTTGCTTTCTACTAAACTAGGAGACTAAGGACTATCCTATGAATTGATAAGTACCAGAAGTGCATTTCTA
>NW_021563353.1:0-295 GCF_001605985.2 Dendrobium catenatum
CCGACATACTTGATTTTCCCAAATCGGTCAGGACGAAATACCATAATTTCTCTTCTACATCATCCCGGATGATCTAAATATCATCCTGAATGATATGTACATTTTTGTACTAATCGTCCTGGACTATCCTAATATCGTCTAGGAATTCTGCACATCGTACTAGATGATCCTGAGATCGTCCGAGATGATTCTGTGCGCCAAAATTAAGTTTTTAAGATTTTTTGAAGCCCTCTTTTTAAGCACACCGTACAAAATGATTCTGCAATCGTCCTGGACGATGTTTGACGTCATAATT
>NW_021563354.1:0-925 GCF_001605985.2 Dendrobium catenatum
CCATCCTTAGTTTCATTACTCAACTTCAATTCTTTGTTAGATGATCTGCCCAGACGCTGCCAGACTTCCGCCTAATAGTTGCTAGACCTTGGCCTCTCCAAACTAATGTAATTTGACCGCTAATAAGTCAAGGGATGGGTCAATATTTGTAATTCACTCAAATTTAGTGGAATCTTTTCACCTGGGCGAGGCCCCGTGTTTTTTTCCTCTTTGGGCTTTCCTCGTAAAAAAAGATTGAGTGTTTTTACTTCCCTTTTTCTGCTTGTGTGCTAGATATATGTGCATTACTAAGACGAGAAATTTACTCACTCTACCTCCGTGAATATCCTAGCCCACAACAAAGCTAAATATAATTTGGGATTATAGGAGTGTAAGGTCTTTGAGATAGAAGTGAAATGAGTAGTAAAACTAACATATTTCCTTTAATTAATAAAAGATTAATAATGACTTAATACAAATATATAATATTTTTAGATGTCATGTTTAGAATTTGTATTGCTAATGATAAGATAAATGATTAAATAAAAAAAAAGTAGCTATACGAGCAAAGAGTGAAGTGCTTAAGGCTTCGTTTAGGATGACTTTTTTTACTTATGCTTAAGTTAGCTTTTTGGTGCATAAATTTTAATTTTCTTAAAAAAAAATTGTCGTAAGAAGCAGTAAAATAGCCGTCCCAATCCAGATTAATTATTTTGTACGGATCCGAAAGCCATCGGGAGGCGAATCACAACGAGCCACGTCACCTGTTTGTTAGTACTAGTTTTGGGTACCACTATGTATCGAGTGACGTGGCATGCTATGATTGAGCTCCAAATGATTCGGAATCCGCAGTTAATAATTTCTCCCCCAAATCAAGCCTAAAGTCAATGGAAGATGTCTCTCTCTCTGTATAACTCAACCAAGCTCCATAACTTGCTCATTGCGC
>NW_021563355.1:0-306 GCF_001605985.2 Dendrobium catenatum
TCCGAAGGACTGTATTTAGTGGGCAACTTAGGCCGTAAAGACCATAGTCAGGTGATGGAGGTTGAAAGGAATGTAGTCGTCAGGAGATGAAGATCAGAAAGACAATAGTCAAGTGACGTAGATCGGAATGACCGTAGTTTGATGTCGACAGTCAGGGAGACGGTAATCAGGTGACGGTGGTCAGAAGGATCATAGTCGGCAGAAGATGGTGGTTGGAAAGACCATAGTCGAGTGATAACTAGCGGTCGGAAGGACTATAGTCGGCTAGTGATGAAGGTTGGAAAGTACATAGTCAATTGACGGAGG
>NW_021563356.1:0-552 GCF_001605985.2 Dendrobium catenatum
AAATAAAATTTGAAGCCCAATCAAATAATAGCCCCATCAATAGATCAACAAAGACAAAGATCCACAATTGCAAAAGATCATTCCAAATAATCTCCAAGAGAGAGTAAGCTCCCTCCAAAGCTCAGTCAGTACATACATCCTTGTTCCAATCCACCATTAGTAACTGAATCCTTAAAGATTTGCAATAAAAAATTTCTCACAAAGACTAGAACCCAATTGGATGATTAGAAAATCATAAAATAAATAATTAAATAAGAAAAAAATCCAAGACAAATACAAACTCCAATCCCCCAACCATATAGCCAAACAGAACTGCCCACAAATCATAAACCCAGAGATAGATCCAACAACAATTATCATCAACTCAACCCAAGCCAAAATAACAACCATAAAAAATAAGATTTATTATTCTGTGCAGAGTCCGGAGACCAATAAAATTACACCACGTCACCCCATTATTAGGTACCCAGCTCGGTACCCGCACTCGATACCTCTTGGTACCGCTGGGTAACCAATGCTTAACCGGACGGTTCTCCCGTCCGGTGTACGCAC
>NW_021563357.1:0-202 GCF_001605985.2 Dendrobium catenatum
ATGTTGTAGACGCCTTCTGTCTGCTTGTATCGGTGTTTCAGATCCGGTGGCGTGGCATTGTAGATTGTAGACGCCTTCTGTCTGCTTGTATCAGTATTGCAGATTCGATGGCGTTAGATTTTGATGTTGAATCCCCCTTTCTCAATCACCGGGGAAAGGTCTTTTTGAACTTTGGAGTATTGGACTTGATATTGACTCCCCC
>NW_021563358.1:0-203 GCF_001605985.2 Dendrobium catenatum
AGCGAGACAGAGAGAGAGAGTTGATATAGAGGGAGAGGGAGAGAGAGAGGGAGAGAGAGAGGGAGAGAGGGAGAGAGAGATGGAGAGAGATTGAGAGGGAGAGAGAGAAAGAGTTAGAGAGCATCAGAGATGCAATTGAGGTTGGGAGTGAGAGTGAGAGAGAGAGAGAGATAGAGCGAGTGTGAGAGAGAGAGAGAGAGAGA
>NW_021563359.1:0-302 GCF_001605985.2 Dendrobium catenatum
TTAAATGATCTTTTCACTATAGGAAATGTATGCATTATCAACTGAAATTCCGATAGAAAAATTCCATTTGTAATTAAGTATCCTAGCGAAATTTCTTACGGATTATTTTGCAGGAAATATTATTTAATTTTCGATAGAAAAATCCATCAGAAATTATGCCAGAAAAGATCCTATTTCGTTCCAAGGCCAGTTCCCTGTCCCATCTTGCAATTTTTTATCTCTCGAATAGCTCTCTTGGCCTCTCTGTCGCCCAACGTCATTCAAGGTCATTTATAGACAGTTTAGCTCTTTTTTTCGAGATT
>NW_021563360.1:0-283 GCF_001605985.2 Dendrobium catenatum
AGTACAAACCAAAATCACCATAAATAAAATAAATGCAAAAGCAAATAACAAGAAATAACACACATAATTTATAGTGATTCGGTCAAACATTGACCTACGTCCACTCCTTGGAGGCACCCTCTAAGTATTGCACTAAAACAAGTATCTCTCCTTTAGCCCCCACAGCTAGGCGGAGAACCCCTTACAAAATCACTTCGACCTTCCCCGGTGCGGCGGAGTCACCGGGTCCCTTGACGCCAAAGAGATCTTCTTCTTTGGTGAACTTCCCTCGATACAAGCCTTG
>NW_021563361.1:0-307 GCF_001605985.2 Dendrobium catenatum
GTTAACCCTTTGACCCGAAATTGACCAGAAAGTGACCCGATTTTGACCCGAAAACTCGATTTTCACCCGACAACCCGAGATTGACCCAATTTTGACCCTAAAAGAGGAGATTAACCCATTTTGACCCAAAAATTAGCAATTTTTTTTTGTTGGAAACGGGTCATTCGGGTCGTGTCGGGTTGACTCGGACCCGAAGCCGGTCGGGTTCGGGTCTGGAAAACTGACCCGTTTTTAAAAAAGGGTCGGTTCGGGTTGACCCGAATAGTACCGGGTTAGTTTCGGGTTCGACCCAAACCCGACCCGTGAC
>NW_021563362.1:0-254 GCF_001605985.2 Dendrobium catenatum
AACAGTTTTTGTAATACCGCATAATATAATTGATTCAATGATCATTAATCCATCACAATATTATACTTTGTTATTCCACTGTTCATATTAATATATTTTAGTTTACATGAATTGATAATAGATATGTTTTACTAATATGATTTCAATGATTACATACATATAATTCTACTTTTTTCTCATTGGATTAAGTGTAGGTTTAATAATCTATTTGGCTTTTGCTCATTATGTGGTTTTTCAATTTTGAGGATAAAGTT
>NW_021563363.1:0-228 GCF_001605985.2 Dendrobium catenatum
TGCAGAGCTTTCACTTTCTGAGTTGCTAGCTTTTAATGCCACCGTCCGCTCCTTTTTCTTTTCACCTGTATCACTTAGCCTTTGGCTCACTCCTTGCTCGTATGCAATGAGTGACCCAAGGAGGTTATCAATAGAATAAACATTTAAATCTTTGGACTCAGTGATAGCAGTTATCTTAGCATCATAGGAACTAGGTAGGCATCTAAGTATTTTATTCACTTTCTCAGA
>NW_021563364.1:0-232 GCF_001605985.2 Dendrobium catenatum
TCCACACAAATACCAAGATCAGTGAAATCCAAATCAGAAAGGATTTCATTTCTCACTAATCTTTGTATTCTTTCTTTGGATATATGACCCAAACGTTTATGCCACAAGTAAGCAGAATTTTCATTCATTAAACCACTTTTTGTTCCAATATTATGATGCAAGATTAATAAAGTCCCAGCAAATAAATTATAAAAATTTTAATTTATATAAACCATCGCAAAGCATACCAGAA
>NW_021563365.1:0-248 GCF_001605985.2 Dendrobium catenatum
ATGCCACTAGGGATGCTTATTCCTAATTTCAAAGATGACAATAGGATGCCGTTGGAGGACTTATACCTAAAGACGGATTTAAGATTTAGAACTTAATGAAGAAAAGATGCCGCTGGGGATGCTTATACTTCTCCTCGGGACGAAGATTAGGATGCCACTAGGGATGCTTACTCCTAACTACAAAGATGTCAATAAGATGCCGTAAAAGCGGACTTAGACCTAAAGACAGATTTAAGATTTAGAATTTA
>NW_021563366.1:0-1318 GCF_001605985.2 Dendrobium catenatum
GTAGCGGAACAGATCATCTATCTTTTTCTTCCTCAAATATAATCTTCATCCTGATTATATATCATTCTTTTACCGTCCAGGATGAAAATTTTTTTTTCTCAAACGTCGGGACGATTGAATGCAACGGTTGAGTGGATAAGACAATTTTAAATGTGAAGTTTGTTCGTACGAACTTTTTGTTCGTCCAGACGAACAGACGTCATTTCATTGTAGGGGACGGTTTTCAACTGACATTAAAACGAATTAACTTTTGATTGTCTGTATGAAATTTTTTTGTCTGTACGATCGGTCAAGTCAAAAGTCTATACAAAAGGATGCATCGTAAATTGTGTTGATTACGAAAAGCCGTTTCATTTTGGACGAATTGGATCGTCTGTACGAAATTTTTTCGTCCAGACGAACGATAATTTTCGTCCAGGACGAACGTATCATTTTCTTTAAATATGAAGGCTTTATAACTCAACAATCACATCTCCAAACTTCACTTTCAATCCCTTTCGACTTCAAATCAACAATGGCCTGCTCAAGCAAAAGACAAAAGGTGTTGGCTAAGAAACCTCACAGAAATGCCTCTGAAAACTTCCTTTCAAAGGCAAATGAGGAATTATTTCCTCATTTTGCGTCTGCCAAAATTACACCTTCTCGCATTCTGATTCAAAGCGAGATAAATTTCAAGGTAATGCACATTTTTGCTTCCACCCAGTTTGGATTCATTCTTTCTCTCGTCCACCTTTACAACAAACAAACCTTTCTCTATTTCCTAGCCAATATGAGTTTTAATCCCGACCACTCCTCTATAAGTTCTTTGATTTTCAAACAAAAAGTTGAAATCACCAAGCATGACATATGTGCCTTTCTGAACTTAAGAACTGAAGGTTATAGAGCCCACACCCTTATGAAAGAAGACACTTCAAATGGTATGAAGTCAATAGGGTGATTAGAGAAAGTGGCCTAACATATCATGTTGCTAGAGTTTCAAGAATGAAAAGAAATGCTCGAATCATCCAGCCTAAATACACGTACATATCATGTATTTCCGTACGAGTCATATTTGAAAAATAAATCAAATATTTGATGTTAGCTAAATTTAATTAATTTTTTAGAAGAGGTAGAAGATTAGTCATGTAATAACTTTTTTTGCTTCATAATTTTGTTAGATAAAAGTAATGGATAAAAGTTGGATTAATCTTAATGATAGTCGTTTGATAATATAAGGATGAAGTCACTGCATTTATTAAATTTGTCCATGAAAATAATTCTCAAAAGGAAAAGATTCGGTGTCCATGTCGATATTGTGCAAATATTATTTTTCATACTT
>NW_021563367.1:0-2284 GCF_001605985.2 Dendrobium catenatum
ATAGTTAAAAAATTCCATTTTTTCATTAATAGATAATAATGAATTCAATACATAGTTATGGTGGAAGATTAAGATTTTGTTTGAGACGGCTTTTTTGTTGCTTCTTAAAGCAGCTTTTAAGTAAATTTTTGTGCTAAAAAACTGTTTTAAGAAGCAGTGAGAAAACCGTCCCAAATGATGGTAGACTTCATCGTCATTGACTATCATCATATTACCACTAAATTACCATCCTCCAGTTTCAATTGAATACTCAATCAAAGCATGAGTCAAATTCGTTAGTTGGAATAGTTATGACGTAGGATTGTCGAGTCTTTTTGATCAATTTAAGGCGTCATTTGGTGGACTTATTATGATAAAAAATGTTCAATATTTTGAGATATGTTAAAATGAAGGCACAAATATCCCCCCAAATTTTATAACTAAGCTTTAGTTCTTTTTTTTTTTCTAACATTCTAAATTGAGAATATTAAAACATAATAAGAAATTATGGAATTTTGACTACTTTGAAATCCACTAATGAACATAGAGAGATTCCAAGATCTAGTGAACATATTATGCAATGCTAACAAACTTCTATATTCGACCTCCTCTAAATGCTAAACAACTCCTAATGCTAAATGTCAACCTTAATCATCTGGTAACATTCATCGACTAATATTCGATTACTAGGATCTGTAGTTCAATTTTACTTTGACTGATGGACTAATCTCATCTCCAGTCTTTGCTTTTTATCGTCCACTAATATCCATTGATTGACATATGTTGACTCATAATACTTCTAATGTCAATCGCCGCCCTTCGTCAACATCATTGACTAACACTTAGTCATTTCTTGCTGATGTTAAAACATTTATAATTAATCGCCAATTTACTTAATTTTAGGGTGTATTTCCCCATTATTTAGCTATAGGAAAGGGCATACTTTTATAGTTGTAAAAATGCTATGAAATTTGTTAAAATTAGACAAGGCCCTACAAATTTTCTCACTTCAAAATTTGCACATAAAAAAAATGTGTACATTGCATCTCTATAAATTTATCTATGCCTGCAGACTCTTCATATAAACTAAGACATAGCAATTAATTAAAAAAAAAATAGCATTTAATTTAATCATCATGAATCTTAATGCAAATAATATTTCTTATTTTTAACGAACATTTGATTATAAATTTTCACAACAACATAGTTTATTTTTTAGTCATTAATCTCTATATTTGGGTTTTATTTTTTTATGATAATATTAAAAGTTTTTCTTTTATAATAGAAAAATATTGGACCCTTTTTGTGTTGAGCTTCAAATTATTTAAATTTGTGTTAGAGTGTGCTCTCCTTTCTTAGTTCTTAATAATGGATCGATCGTTCTTGATATTATGCCCAGAACAAATCATAAAAGCTTTGATATTTTTATTTTCTGTTTTTTTTTTCTTTATTATTTATTTTATGTGTTTATTGAATTCAATCATTGTGGCCTTTTCCAAATAAATAATTAGCGGTATTATTCTAATAATAAAAATAAATTTAATTATTAACATTTCTGACTTAGGCTGTAAGTAAGTCAAGCTAATCCATGAACCGACTTGAGCTTAGCTCAATAAATGGTTCCTGAGATAAGCTCGATGAGAGCTGGATAAGCTAACAAGTCAAAATTGAGCTAATTTCAACTTGACTCGTTAGCTCATGAGCGGCTGATTTAAAAAAAATATTAATATAAATGTTGCGTCCTGAAATATTCGGGGAGAACTCCGGTGTTACTTGGAGTTCGAGTGAAACTTCAGAGTTACTTGGAGTTCGTGCGGAATTCCTACGTCACTTAGAGGTCGGGCAGAATTCCGAGGTCACTTGGGGGTCGGCCAGAATTCCGGCGTCACTTGGACAGAATTCCGGCGTCACATGGAGTTTGGACGGAATTCCGACGTCACTTTGAAGTCGGGCAGAACTCTGACGGTGGCTGATCAGGAGGAGTTTTTTTCTTCCTAATATTCTCTTTTTCTTCTTGCTTCTCCTTGCTTGGGCCCCCTCTCAAGAGAAATGAGGGGTCTATTTATAGATTTCTGAAGTGGCATGGCATGTAAATAGGTGAGAGACCAGGGGCGAATTGTGAGTGGTTTGAATGAACGGCCGATATTGAATCCCTTGATCATGGACCGTTCATCATACATTTGAAGGTCTTAATGATGTTGGAATTTGGAGATCTTGAGCTTGTTGGATTTGTCTCGTCGAGTCGCTCGATTTGACTATAAGCACATTATGTTTGGAAACCGTTTGGTAACTCAAATTGTGGTTT
>NW_021563368.1:0-469 GCF_001605985.2 Dendrobium catenatum
TGGCTCTTTGTGAGCAAAAGTAAATTTTGATTTGTCCGCCCCGACAAACTGTTGCGGAGGGTGGATGGATTTTGCTTTTAGTTTTTGATGGATTTATTTCAATTTTAAATATTTTTTTGGAATTTTCTGGATTCTGGATGATTTTTGGATTTTTCTGGGATTTTGGGTGGAGCGTTGGGTTTTGATAGGCATTTGGATATTTGGGAGACATTTGAAAATGTATGTGAACCCCTCCGGTTGAGATCTGCATTCAACACGGCCATCATCGGGGTGTTCGGGGTCATTTCTCTTTATGGATTGAACCTTGTCAACTCTGTCGGGCTGTCGACAGAGGATCGGGTTTTGTAGGCTTCGTGCTTTTGAGAGTGAATTCTCTTGATTGTAGGCCTTGAAGGTCTAATATGAATATTTTTAAAACAAATATTTTGGTCGTCATGGCCATATATTTGTTTAATGGTTCGAACCCTGT
>NW_021563369.1:0-233 GCF_001605985.2 Dendrobium catenatum
GAACTCTTTCTAGCTAATTAGAGAATTCAAGCTCCCTTGAAATTTCTCCTTTTACTGGCCCATCCACCAATGCTCAACCTCGTCATCTAAAAGAAAAACTTCCAAATGTATTTTCCTCTCAGGAGGACACTACATATCATTAAATGTCTTATCTAAACTCCTCAACTAGTCCTCTTTTACCATGGGGTCTGTGATGCCCAGAATCAAATAGTGAAAGGATTCATCTGACATTC
>NW_021563370.1:0-274 GCF_001605985.2 Dendrobium catenatum
ATGCACGTTTGTTTCAATAAGAGATTTTTTTTTTTAATTTTTTTTGTAAAATTTAAAAATATTATTAACTATTGTTATCTATTATTCTTCTTAATAAATAATAACTATCAAGTATCAAGTATTAAAAATTACACTTATCTTCTACCTGTTCAAACTTTCCCTTTCTAACGCCGCCGGTGAGAAGCAGAGAAGGCTCGGATGATTCAAATTTCGCTCAGCACTCCAAGCCCGACGGATCAGGAGAAGGATTCAAATTTCCATCGGCACTCAAAGC
>NW_021563371.1:0-929 GCF_001605985.2 Dendrobium catenatum
AATAGGGTATTAAAATTCTTAACCAACCCATTAAAATCAGTAATCAATTCCCCTTAATGTTAATTCACTTCTTTAATTCCAACCACTTTAAAATAATTTAATTAACCCCGACTACTACTAGGTAACCCAGGCCTACGAGGCTATTAACTTAGCCCCAAGGAAGGTGAAATAAACTTCACGGCCTCGGTGTTAAACAAAGGTAGCAATTAATTAACTTTTAAAATACATTTAATTAAAATTCCTAATTTATTAATATTTAAAGTTTAACTCAAATCCCCTTTTTAAGCCTTAACAAACCCAGAACTTTAGACAAATTTCATTATTCACCCAATTTAGGATTTACTCCAGCCACACGACCTTTTACACACACTTTAGATGATGTGCTAGGACAGCTAACTCTAGATCTAGGTTAGGCCGGTGTTTACTTTACTGTTGTGTGCCAGATTTTTCGTAGTTTTTACTGCATGTTGTGGATGAAATTGCTTTGCTGTGTCTGCTTACTTTTCTGCACTCTGTGGATGGATTGATGTGTTTGGCGAATAGATTACCCTTAGATTAGGTACAATCTGGATGTTCACACAATTATCTGCAGGTGGCCACGCTCACGCAGGGCAGTAAAAGGGGGCTAAATAAAGAAATTATTATTAATTGTTATAAATGCTTGCACGGGTGCTTCAGTTGCTAAAGCCCCCAAATAAAAAGAGCGTGGCCAGTGTGTTTTACTTTCCTTTCTGCATATTTATAATTTCTTGGGAATAACTGCTTCTAATTTATTAACTGCTTAGGATAACCCTGCAGGTGAGTCTAGATTTTATATTTGATACAAATGTAATTTATATAATTATCAAGTGTTGTGAAAGTTAATTTTGAGTTGGGATACATAGATCCAAATTTTGGATTCCAAAGAGGAAAGGATGCCCTTTTGGGAA
>NW_021563372.1:0-247 GCF_001605985.2 Dendrobium catenatum
AATTATGGAGGTCAACCTTAGAGTCTAAAAGTTTTTTCCTGAGTAGATCTAACACTGAATATATTGAGTATAATTTTAGTAGCAATAGACCCAGTGAGGGGATTGTGACTTTGGGCTATCAAGTCATTAATAAGAGTATACATTTTAGATATCTTAGATCTATTGTTCAAAGTGATGGTGAAATAGACGGGGATATTATCAGCAAAATTTAAGTTGGAAAGTTGAAGTGGAGGAATGCTTCAGGCTT
>NW_021563373.1:0-419 GCF_001605985.2 Dendrobium catenatum
ACTGACACTGAAATTTTAAGTGACGTTCTGCAGTTTTTGGGAACCGACCTATGGAATAACCATTCGTACTGGACAAACCTAGTTCATACGGGACGATGTGTGTGTACGAAGTCATTTCATACCCATATACATTAGGTTTATTTTCAACGCATTTAAGCAAAATTGTATAGGATGATCCACGATCGTACGTGACGATCCAATGTGTATTGACTAGAAAATTTACAGTTTTTGGACGGTTTTTTGTGTCTTTCCTATAAATAGTCCAAACTAAACTGCCACTTAATCTTTTTGTCTACTGAACTTTGTGCCTATTGAAAGAAGAGTCAAGGAGAGAGTGTAAGAGAGTGTTTAAAGGAGGATTCTTATTACCGATGCGTGAAGGCTTCACTTTGTGTTCAAAGGTAAGAATATTTACTTTT
>NW_021563374.1:0-386 GCF_001605985.2 Dendrobium catenatum
GATGTTGTTTGTTTTGAATGCAGGAAACCTGGACATGTTAGAGCCGATTACCCGACACTTCAAGATAATACAAGAAAGAAAAAGATTGAGGAGAAACCTAAGTTTAAGAAGGATAAGAAGAGAATCCAAAAGGCGTTCTGGGCAAAATCTGGTACTGATTCCTTTGAGACTGAACCAGAGGAAGAGACTACAAACCTATGCTTAATAGGGGTAGATCATCTTGAGAAAATTAATGAGGAAGAGGTATGTAAACCAACCTATGATGAATTGTTTGGGATTTATGAGAAAATACATACTTCATACAAAAAACTCAAGAAAACTCATGCAAGCCTAAAATTAGAATTTTTGAGTTTACAAAAAGAGCATGAAGTTTTTCTCAAAGATCA
>NW_021563375.1:0-518 GCF_001605985.2 Dendrobium catenatum
GAGTTTGGCTTCACCACGCTGTGGAAGAAAATTATGATGTCAAAACACAGGCATAGGATGTGAAAATAAAATTTAGCGAGGCTGAAATATCTCAAACTGTCACATGCCGTAAGATGGTTATCATAACGTTAAACATTGTAAGATGACTAATAAACAATGGAGCTTCGACTGTGGACACAGTATATTGTTTGGTATAAGGTTAATGAGACCATTTAGTATAAGCTAATAGGATTCTGTAAACAATTATACACTCATAAACCAAATGGTTTAATATTTAGAAATGGGAAATGAAGTAATGTAGACCATTGTTCTTCATAAATTTTTGTATCCTGGTTAATAGTTAGATAAATCATAAAAAAGACATTCTCGGTCCTATGCATAGACGAGAAAAGTTGAGTTGATATTAGGTTCATAGCAAATCATAAAACCATCTAGAATTCATGAAATGGATCTAATAGAATGGAAAAAAGAAAAAAATGCTAAGGGTTGTCCGGTACAAACCCTGTCACAAGTAAAGC
>NW_021563376.1:0-217 GCF_001605985.2 Dendrobium catenatum
GAGCCTCAATCAAAGAACATTTTTTATTTTCTTATATCTTGCTGCGTAAAATTGTCTTTATTGTAATGTAATAATTGCAATTAGTTATGTGTTATTTGTGATTTTTTGTTTTTTAATAATTGTTTAACAAATAAACATTATAGTTATGTAATTATGATTACTTGCTATTTAATTGATTGAAAAAGAAATATAATATAAAAGAAATATAGTGTAAAAG
>NW_021563377.1:0-1191 GCF_001605985.2 Dendrobium catenatum
GATAACTTAGTATAATTAAGTGAATTAATTTGATTAGGACTTAAGAGTTGAAAATTTTTAATTAAAATTAATTGCTTGCTGGTTTTTAAAGTTAAATTAAGGTTTTATGGAATTTTAAATGATTTTTGAATTTTTGAATTTTTGGATTATTTAAATGCATTAATTAAATTGATATTTTTATTAAATAACAGGGCTTAATATGATGAATTAGATTATAAGTTTGCTATATTTGAATTTTTCTGCAATTAGTTATGAATTTTTGAAATTTTGATTTAAATTTTGACTTAAGGCTGATCAGATTTTTGACTTTTTTATTTTGAATTATTTCTATTATTTTAATATTTTTAATAAATATCAAACCCAAAATGGAGTGTAATGCATTTGAGTTTGTTCAATTTAGATTTTTCTAGAATTAATTATGCTTTTTAGAAGTTTTAGTATTTATTTGAATTATTTAATTAATTTAATTAAGGGGCTTTTATTAAATTTACTACAAATGAACCCCAAACTCCTTTAAATCACCTCCAAAGTTCATGAATGACCAAAGGAGATATTCCCAAGTGTTTCAAAATTTTTTGGACTTTTTAATTAATAAAATTAGTTAAATATTAATTTTCAATTAATATTAAATTCATGTTGAAATTAAAGTCCACTCAAGGAGCTTTTATTTTTTCGTAAGTTGGAAATTAAATTCCGGTGAATTAGAGGCATTATTTGCAATTCATAATTTTAATTTTAATTTTGATTTATTAGAATTTTTGGAAACTTTTAATGCTTAATTAAAGGATTAATTAATTAAATATCTTAATGAATTTTAAAAATAGTAAAAAAAATTCTATGTGTTGTATGTGTCACTAAGTTCAAATAATTTGAATTTCATGTTGATAGAAGGTGTATCATAATTTTTAAAATTAATCTAAATTGTATAAACATATTATTAATTATTGTCCTTAATGTGTCATTGAGATAAGTGGGTTTAAATCAATGTCACTAACTTTTTTTGAACATATACATGTAGATATATATAGACACAATCAATTCCTAAATCTAGAAGAGCCTAAATTAAGTGCAACTGTGTGCATCCTAAACATGTAAAGATTAAAGATAATTAATATGCATAAGATTTTGATTAGCTCCATGATTTCTATTCACATAGACTCATGCTATGTTTAAAATTTCATAGTTCACTCG
>NW_021563378.1:0-418 GCF_001605985.2 Dendrobium catenatum
CACACCGGTGGCTATGGCGAACAGGGCACCGGAGGCCAGCAGCTCCATGGCCACTGCACCGCCGGCCCCGTTGACCAACACCATACCGGAATTCTTCTGATGTGGAATGTCTGAATTCCTTATGTATTTCTCTCAAAAAAAGAGTAATTTGATGTTAATATGTTTGAATTTTTCTGTAAAAACTGGATTATTACATACAGCGATTGCAACTTGAAGTCCACAAATGCTTCTATTTCATTCAGTTTTTTCTCTTTTCTCTTTCAGTTGACTGTCCACAAATATAGCAATTGCCACTTAAATTAGTTGGCCTCATCAGTTACTTCATGAGTTTGCCATTCCTGCTCCTAATAGGCCAACACAATTGTTTTGTGACAATCAAGGCTAATATCATTGGTGTTCATGCTTCACTAGATCAAAT
>NW_021563379.1:0-216 GCF_001605985.2 Dendrobium catenatum
TCCTCTCTCTCTCCCTCTCTCTTTCTCTCCTCAAGGCCTTCTTAGGTCAAGGTAGCAGCCAAAAGGTTATGAAAAATGTTGAACAAGAGCTCTTAGAAAGAAGAGCTTCAAAGGAGCTCATTAATTGCAAGTTCTCGACTATATCATCCAGGCCGATATGGACATCGGCCTGGCCGATAAGTACAAAACTCTGAAGATCAGCCTGGGCACCGCCCT
>NW_021563380.1:0-245 GCF_001605985.2 Dendrobium catenatum
GGCAAAAAATCTCATGGGCAGATCTGGTCTCTGAAGCATCAGACCAGGAGAGAGATAATGGTTAAGAGCCTTTCGTGTTTTTTTTTTGTGTTGTGTTTTTGTGTTTTTTTCTTTTTTTTTGTGTTTTTTTGTTTTTTTTTGTTTTTTGAATTTTTTTTCTTTTCGTTGAAGTTTTTTCTCTGATCAACACACACATTCACTTTTAAAAAAAAAAAATGAGAAATCTACTTCCTATTTTTTTAAAA
>NW_021563381.1:0-569 GCF_001605985.2 Dendrobium catenatum
TCCTTAGACTTCTTAAAATCAGATTCAAGTGATGTGTATGATATTTTTAATGCATCAAGCTCTTCAACTAACTCACCATGATTTTTATTTAACTCTTCAAATTCATCAAGTAAAGTCATGTGATTTGAATCAATTGTTTGATGGTCTTTAATCAAAATTTCATGCTCTTTTTGTAGGTTTAAAAATTCTAATTTCAAGCTAGCATGTGTTTTCTTTAATTTCATATATGATGCATGGATTTTTTATGAAACTTCAAGAAGTTGATCGTAGGAAAGTTCACATACCTCTTCTTGATCAGTATTGTTGTCTGCCATCAAGCACAATTTTGATGTATCATCTTCTGGATCTGTCTCTGATGAATCTGATGCCGAATTCCCCCAAAAAGCTTTTTGTACTTTCATCTTGTCCTTCCTTGTCTTAGGTTTCTCCTCACCTTTTCCTTTGCTTGAGTGATCTTTAAGTGTAGGGCAATCAGTTCTCACATGTCCAGACTTCCTGCATTCAAAACAAACAACATCAGAAGATCCTTTACCATGTTTGTGATCCTTACCTTTTCTCCAACTTTGATG
>NW_021563382.1:0-258 GCF_001605985.2 Dendrobium catenatum
TAGTTTGATTTATATTGATGTGTTTACCTGATTACGCTTAGAAATATCTACTTTTTCTAGGTTTCTTTCTTGCATGTCGTCTTTGTTTTCGCCTGGATCGTATTAGGCTCTTTAAGGACTGCAAAATCTTTTATACTCATAACCAAAATTTAATATTTAAGTTTTAAATAACATAGAAACTTAACGCACATAGGGAATTGCCGGAATCGTCCGGGGTTGCATGCATATTATTGCATCTTTCTTTCCTTGTTATAAGAC
>NW_021563383.1:0-481 GCF_001605985.2 Dendrobium catenatum
AAATATAAGCTAGATTACTATAGCAAGGTAGAAAAGACATCAATTGCAAAATCTAGTTTTGAGATGAACTTTTGCTTAGAAAAGAAAAAATTTCACCACCAAAATAGGTTAGAGAAAGAGACACAATCAACGGTGTTTTATCCTTTAGCAGATTAAGATATGTAAAATATTGACTACAAATTTTCAAAAAGACAAAAATAATGTATAAGATATCAATTCAACGATGATTTAAAAAAACAAATTAAGGCATACAAAAAATAAAGTACTAAGAGCAAAGAAAATAATTACAAAAAAACTAACAAAAGATAAAGCAAAGTAATCAGCATATAATATATAAAAAATCAGTAGAAATTAAGTTCATGCATTAATGTCAATCACACCCAATCTGGTCCTTAAAGTGCTGAAAGTGTCGAAGGCCAGTGATTTAGTAAATATGAAAGCCATTTGATTCTCAGTCACCACATGGTGTAACTCAATGTCT
>NW_021563384.1:0-1543 GCF_001605985.2 Dendrobium catenatum
TCTTAGCCAAGTAGTCCTCTCTCGCATCCCCCACATTATTCACCGTCCTGCTCACTATTTGATTCATCGCTGACCTGGTTAAATTGACCGCTATTGCCAGGTGATTAAGTTCGAATGCGATTAGATACTTAACCCCATTGCAACTTGTTTGTTTTCCAACTGTAAACGAAACCTCCTGGTCATTATATCCAAGGCCACAAAGATATCCAATATAGTCGTTTAAGGTTAGCCCAATCACAAGGCCTGGGTCCATCACCCTGATTGGGTTCACCTAACCAGCCCCCATGACGTATATCCCAGCAGTTTTGTAAGAGTTATTATCAACAATGAGATTGTCGGCAGTTGTCCATGAGTCTACCGCGGTTGTCACGATCGCTGATATGATCTCTACAGGGGTCCACCCAAGATGCTTGCTTCTCACCAATGCCACGATCTTGGATACGTGTGGCGTGGCCATGGAAGTTCCAAAATCAAAGTTGAAGGTGTGGGTCGCCAATGGATTTGGGTTAGTGCCAATCTCTCTTGGCCAAGCGGCCAAAATGTTGACTTCAGGGGCGAGCATATCGGGTTTGATGATCCCGCCATTCATGCGGCTTGGCGCGCGGGAGGAGAGGGCTGCAATAGCGGGGGAGGGAATGAATCCGAATTTGGTGCCTTGGAAATGTAGCCTGGCAAATGCATAGGGTTGGTTGTTGAAGTAGTAGTCTAAAATTACAAATCTTGCCGGGGAGTCGATATTTGATGCCAGAAGAATGTGATCAGGAGAAAAAGTGGTGTGCCCGTGGAAGGGCTAGTTTAATAAGATCATTCCCTCCACGCCGGCTAGGTATATCGTCTCTCCTTCCTCTGTGGACCTAATAAACGGGTAAATTAGGGTTTATTAATTAAGGGATTTAAAGGAACCTAAAAAATCTTAAAAAATTCTGATTGCTTTAAGATGTCACTAAGTTTAAATATTGAGAATTTCATGTCAATCAGGGATCTATCCTAGCCTCTATAATTTTTCTAAGTTTGCTAGACGGGTCCTTAATTGTTGTCCTTAGGGTGTCGCTACGTTATAGGTTTAAATTAAGTGTTTGAGACTAACCCTTGAGGTAACATGTTAATGAATGTATAAAAATAGTAAACACACCAATCATAAGATCTATGAGAGTCAAAACTAAGTGCTCGTGCGTCCTACGCATGCAAAAGATGATAAAAAGAAAAAATAAACGTGCTTATCGGTGAGATTAGCGAATGATTAGAACTCAATTACCCACTAATCTACCTCCCCATGAATACATTCCTTATGCATAAATCAATGTTTAGAATTTCACAAGTGGACCTCCCAAATTAGGGATTTATAGTATATATAATTTTAACAATAATTTTAAAATACATATAAATATACAAATTTTAGAAAATAATCTAATTAAAAACAAATCAATTTGGAATAAATAAATAAAGGGGAGCTCCAGTGGCCACCTAAGAGATGATTCAAAATGATTTGAAAATAAATTTTAATTTGAATAATTAGTATATGAATAATTTAAATAATATTTAA
>NW_021563385.1:0-355 GCF_001605985.2 Dendrobium catenatum
GGGTCCGTTCGGGCCACCGACTTTAGTGGGCCCCGCCTCACTTAAAAAAATCAATTTTTGATCTTTATTGGCCGAAAAAAATTCCTAAAAATCCCAAAAAATTCTGAAAAAATTCAGAAAAATTTAGGAAAAATTATAAACTCTAGAAATTTCTCTTATCTCTCCTAAAAACTATAAAAAGGGCTTGGATCCTTAAGAAAATTCATCCCTTTCCTCTTCTTCTTCTCCTTTCTTCTTTTCTCCCTCTATCCTTTCTATTGAGGCATTCCCTCGGTTTTCCGAGGCCCCTCTCTTGGCAAGTAAGTCCGGAGATTTCCATTCTTCTCTTCTCCCTCTGTCCTTACTATTGAGGCCT
>NW_021563386.1:0-213 GCF_001605985.2 Dendrobium catenatum
TGGTCCCACAAGTCCACCGTTCACATTCTTTTGAGTTTAAACAGGTCCGAGTATAGTATGTTTTCACCCGAAATTTTGGCAGCCTCCCGGCATCTCCCCCGTTTAGGGGAAAACTATGGAAAATTGGGCCTCCCGCCACGCTAGAGAAAAGCGTGTACGGTAGGTACCCTTTTTTGAGGACACCACGGCCGTGTAAAGTTTTTGTCCCCACCA
>NW_021563387.1:0-697 GCF_001605985.2 Dendrobium catenatum
GTTCCATCAGTGTTCAATTTGGTCTTATAGATCCATTTAGAACCTAAAACATTCTGACTGGGATGTGGTGGAACTAATATCCACGTTGCTTGCTGCTGAAGTGCATCAAATTCATCTGACATAGCCTTTCTCCAAACCAAATGTTTTATTGCCTCAGTATAAGAAGTTGGATCAGTTGGAATAGAGATTACATTCATACTGATAATATGTTTTGGTTTTGTCTTCCCTGTCCGAAGCCGAGTTATCATTGGGTGGAGAGAGGGATTTTGAGGTGATGGTGGACGAGTTACTAAAACAGGGGATGAAGATGAGGAATTAGTTGATTCAGAATTTAGTGGTGGCATAGGAACTGGTGTAGAGGAAGGTGAAATGGATGGATTGGATACTGGTAGAGTAGTAGAACAGCTAGGTGAAGAATGTATAGAGGAGCTAGTTTTGTCTGTTGAAACTGTAGGAGTAGAAGATTGTATAATGTAAGGAATAAACATAGAGGGTGGACTATATGAAGATGATACAGCAGGTGGAGTTATAGGAGAATTGTTGTTTGAGGAGAAAGGAAATATATTTTCAAAAAATTTCACATGCCGAGATGTGAATATCTTTCCTGTTAGAGGATGAAAAAAGTGATAACCTTTTGTGGGAAAAGCATACCCAATGAAGATACACTGTAATGATTTAGAATGAAATTTGTTTTTAA
>NW_021563388.1:0-481 GCF_001605985.2 Dendrobium catenatum
GTTTGGTCGGAAGGACCGTAGTTGGCAGGAGACCGGGATCAGAAAGACCGTTGTCTGGTGATGGAGGTCGGACGGACTGCAGTTGGCGACGGAGCTCGGAAGGACCATAGTCGGCAGAAGATCAGGGTCATAAAGACCGTTGTCTGGTGATAGTGGTCGGACGGACCGCAGTAGGCGACGGAGGTTGGAAGGACCATAGTTGGCAGGAGACCGGGGTCAGAAAGACCTTTGTCTGATGATGGAGGTCGGACGGACCGCAATAGGCGACGGAGGTCTAAAAGACCGTAGTCGTCAGTATTCTGGTAAAACTGTGAGCATCAGGTGGTGGCCTGGTGGAGCTCAAGGCCTTAAGTAGTGGTCCGGCGGAAGTCTGGGCCTCATGTGATGTTATGGTGGAGCACACAGCCTTTGATGATGATCTGGCAAAGACAAAGGCCTCTAGTAAAGGTGAGGGCCTCAGATGAAGACGTCGGGCCTGAAC
>NW_021563389.1:0-274 GCF_001605985.2 Dendrobium catenatum
GAAAACTCGGCACACAACTGCAGAAAGTAAAACACCGGCCTATCCTAAAACTAGATTCGGTGATCCTAGCAAACCATCTAAAGTGTGTGAGGTAGGTCGTGTGGTTTTGATGTATCCTAATTAGGATTATTAGTTAAAGTCATCTAAGGTTCGATTGGTTGGAAGGTTTAAGGGATTTAAGTTTGAATTCAAATATTAATGGCTTGAGGTTAATTTTAAGACTTACTTAATTATTTTTTGGATATCACCTTTGTTTCACACCGAGGCCGTGAAG
>NW_021563390.1:0-265 GCF_001605985.2 Dendrobium catenatum
ATCCTGATATACCACTCATGAAAAATATTAAAGTTGATGCTCCTACTTTGATGGCACTCTTGATCCCCAACTCTTCCTGGACTGGGTCAAAGGTATGGACAGTTTTTTTAAGTGGTATAATATCTCCGATGCTAGGAAGATCAGTTTTGCGGAGATGAAACTCACGGGTAGGGCAAACCAGTTTTGGGCCAACTTAGAGAGCCTTAGGGAAGCTAGGAACGATTACCTCATCACTGATTGGCCATCCATGAAGCGAGAATTCAAG
>NW_021563391.1:0-387 GCF_001605985.2 Dendrobium catenatum
ACTTATGAGGGGACTAATGAAGTTAAGCAATCAAGACTAAATATCTTGTTACATGACTATGAATTATTTTTCATGAAACCAAATGAATTCATTTCTGATATGTACACAAGATTCACATAAATTGTCACCTCTTTGCATGCACTTGAAGGGAACTAACGAATGCTGAAATGGTTAATAAGTTTCTTCGTTGTTTACCTAATGCTTATGATGCTAAAATTACTGCAATTACAGAGTCTAATGATCTAAACATTTATTCTATTGACAATCTTCTTGGTTTACTCATTGCTAACGAGCAAGGGGTTAGTCAAAGAAAAATTGATGCAGGTGAACCACGAAAGGAGAAAAATATGGCACTAAAAGTGAAAGAGTCTGAGAGTGAACACTCAT
>NW_021563392.1:0-224 GCF_001605985.2 Dendrobium catenatum
AAATTCGTAAGTCCGCCGAAGATATTTTCCACTGATTTTTTCCACTGCAAATAATTTTACGACGCCACTTTTTCACAAATCGTATTTTGCAGCAAATTTGACCGCCCAAAAAGGTAACTTTCTTGTAATGCATGTTCACAAACATATCTAACGAGTATTTCGAGCTTCCAAATAAGTATGTTCACAGACAAATGAGCTTATGAAATAATTATTCTTATAAATAA
>NW_021563393.1:0-223 GCF_001605985.2 Dendrobium catenatum
ACGTATATGTATCTGTATGTATATATATATATATATATGTATGTATGTTTGTATATGTATATGTATGTATATGTATATATATGTATGTATATCTGTATGTATGTATGTATATGTATGTATGTATGTATGATATATATCAGGTAAAATTAGTGCACAACAAGCACAATATAAAACAATCATATCATAAAGCACAAATATCTAAAGCTAAAATTAGTGCACAATA
>NW_021563394.1:0-1152 GCF_001605985.2 Dendrobium catenatum
TCTCTCTTAAATGTTTTAAATTAAATAATAAAATTTTAACTCATTCAACAAAATTGCTTACAAAACTTTATTTTAATCAATTTTTATTTATTTGTAAAAAAATGTACATCATTAAAAAATCAATATATTTTATATCAAAATTAAATAAGGTTAAATAAAGTTTTAAAGGTACAGAGAAAAATATATATAAAAATAATTTTTCAAAATTTAAAATTTATTTAAAATAAAAGTTCACTGCTTGTTCAACTTTAGTCAATTTTTTTTCCTATTAAAATCTAAGGCGATCAATCGTAGGACAACAAAGGGGAGACGAAAGAAAACCTCGCATACAAACGAGAGACAGATGAGAATGCTAAATTAACGGAGTGTTAGAAAAGATGTAAAAGAGGGTTTTAAGTGGTCTTTATGTAAATATAATAGTTTAGGTGTTAGATATGTAATTTCAATTGTTTTGAGTGTTATGTTGCAAATCTATTTTTCATGGCTTATGTTTTGATGATTGACAAAAACTATTTCTCTTGGACTGCTTGTTGCTTCTAACTTTTTAGGAATCGAAGATCGGACAATCAAGACGAAGCCAGTTCAGGATTGCGTAGGTTTAGGGTTGAGTCAGTCTGTACTTTTGTTTTTTACTTTTGAGTCTACTTGTAATGGTCAAAGAGACTGATGCTAAGTAACCCTACACACACACACTTGAGAGATTTAGAATCTCTATTTTTGCTCACATCGGCCAGGCCGATCCCTTGGATCGTCCTGGACGATCGATTTAAAAACAGAGACTCTAATCAGGATTCTTAATTAAGGCAGCCGACAATAACATATCGGCCTGGACGATAAGCTCAAAAGAGAAAGAACTTGCCGCCATATACAATTAAGGTATACTGTATTTTTAAGTTATCGGCCAGGACGATCATTGATCGGCCTGGACGATATTTACAAATTATGCCTTAATTGATCAGGAAATCAAGGGAGTAATTAAGGATGATTGATAAGGTCTTATCGTCCTGGATGATCGCAGTATCGGCCAGGATGATGCAGTCAAAAACCTTAAGTTACTTCAGGACGATAAATATCAGTCAGCTCGTATCCAGGGCTATTATCAGGACGATTTTCTAATGATTTGAACTGATCGGCCAGGACGATCGTGAGATC
>NW_021563395.1:0-210 GCF_001605985.2 Dendrobium catenatum
GATTACAACAATCAACTGTCAAGTTGAAATCTAGTGATGAATGGAGATCAGACGAAAGTCCGGCATCAATCATTGGCTGAGCGGAAGTCTTGCGTTAGTCAGTGCACTACAAGAAAAACGTCAATTTCTTGTGCCTATTTTTCATTGGAAAATGGCCAAAATCCATCGTATTTCCTGTTGAAATATTTACGTTGGTAAAACGTGCGTAAG
>NW_021563396.1:0-519 GCF_001605985.2 Dendrobium catenatum
GTGAGTTTACCTAATTTGGAGTTTTCTACAATTAGTTGTGGATTTCTAAAGATCGGGGTATTTAAGGGAACTTTCTAAATTTCCTACTAAATAGCCTTTTTTATTGTTTTGCTCCAAATCAGCTCCAAACTGATTTGAATCACTCCCAAAGATCAGGAATGACCAGAGAAAGTGTTCCCAATTGTTTGGAGGATATTTGGAATTTTTAATAATTTTTAGTGATTTATTAGGGGCAAAAAGGTAATTTTCATCTATGGTCAAATTAGGGGTCATCCTAAAGTCAAACTAGGGAGCCCTATTTATCTAAGGTCAATGATCATATTCTGAAGAATTCAAGGTATTATGGGTAATTTTCTGACCTAAGATGTGTTTATTGTAATTTCCGGAAAGTCTCAGGGCCCTATTTAGCAGGTTAATTAGGGTTGGTTAGCTAAGGGCTCTAAAAGCTCCTAAAAGCTCCTAAAAATTCCTAGAAAATTCTGTAAGGTGTCACTACGTTATCAAGGTTTAAAGTGATGT
>NW_021563397.1:0-234 GCF_001605985.2 Dendrobium catenatum
ATATGTAGCTAGTAGGTAAAAATTTCACATTATATCTCTTGTCATATAGCTGACTTATACTTAACAAATTATGCTTTAAGCCTTCAACCAATAACACATTGTCTATAAAAAAGTTTTTGAAATTACCAATCATACCAAATCCAACCACTTTCTTTGTGGTGTTATCTCCAAGTGTAACCTTGCCTCCATTCCTAGCTTCTAGCGATATGAATTGTGTAGTGTCTCCAGTCATAT
>NW_021563398.1:0-271 GCF_001605985.2 Dendrobium catenatum
TCCCAATTATAAATTACCGAGTTTATCGAGAACAACAACAAAATATGTTCTAAAGGGTAGAACAAGTGCTCTTAAATAGAAGAGCTTCAGAATAGCTCATTAATTATAAATTACCGAGTTTATCATCCAGGACAATATAAATATCATTATATACGATCAGTGCAATCAATCAGTCAGGTCGATCTAGGACGATTAGAAGAAATTTGTTTATATCGTCTAGGATGATAAAATATCGTTATGTACGATTAGTACAAATCATGGAATATCATCC
>NW_021563399.1:0-282 GCF_001605985.2 Dendrobium catenatum
AGTGATACCTACAGCCCATAGAAATTTTCCTACTGATTTTGGAAATCATTAACCCCTTTAAATGATTTACTTAGGTTTAAAC
The DNA here is from genome assembly GCF_001605985.2 of Dendrobium catenatum. Taxonomy (NCBI): domain Eukaryota; kingdom Viridiplantae; phylum Streptophyta; class Magnoliopsida; order Asparagales; family Orchidaceae; genus Dendrobium; species Dendrobium catenatum. Next base: position 83 of record NW_021563399.1, read on the forward strand.
CTTTAATCAAGCATTAAAATTTTTTAAAATTTTAATAAATTAAATTTAAACCTAAAAAATACACATAATGACTCAAATTGACCAGGATTCAACCCTTAATCAAAGAAAATAAAATTCCATTGATTGGACGACTTTAAAATCAAGCTTAATTTAATTTTAATTGAAAATTAATATTTAATCAATTAAAAAATATTAAAAAA
>NW_021563400.1:0-239 GCF_001605985.2 Dendrobium catenatum
GATGTTGATGATAAGCCATAAATTAAAAAAGGTCATCCATAAAATTTTCCTTCATATTAAAAAAGTTAGCTAGCATTCATCTCTTAAAAGCGGTTGATTTATGATTGTATGATAATTATTAAATTTAACAATGGGTTATTAGCTTCAACTTATTTACTTCATGATTACTAGTTATTAAATTTGAACAAAAGGCCATGTATGATATCAGATCAATACGGAGATAAATGAATATGGGAGTT
>NW_021563401.1:0-318 GCF_001605985.2 Dendrobium catenatum
CTCTCCCAAATCTCTAGACGCCGCTAGAGCCCAAAAGAAAACCTAAATATAAGAGATCTCCAATTTCAGTCAAATTCAAGATGCCCTAACCCTAGGAAAACAAACTATTTAATGCATACAATCCAAAAGGAAATCTCTGAACAGTTCCAACATTCAAATTTTCCTCCCAAAACCCTCAAAAGTCCTTCCTAAAATGTTCGGTCGTCTCTTGTGGTCCAAACGGGATACCGAAGAGGCGAAAATCTTCCACCTCTATTGTGCTTGGATGGTCCCGTGTGGACCGGTCTAACATATCAACTCCACTATTTGGGTAGAATT
>NW_021563402.1:0-306 GCF_001605985.2 Dendrobium catenatum
TGAGTTTTTTAAGGGGAGCATAGACACCACCTTTTTTCTTAGAAAAATTGTAGATGATTTATGCATTATTCAGATTTATGTGGATGATATACTCTTTCGATCTCCTAATAAAAAAACTTTGTAATGAGTTCTCTAAGATAATGAGTAGAGAGTTTGAGATGAGTATGATGGGAGAGTTGTCCTACTTTTTGGGGTTTAGCATAAAACAATTGGATGATGGAACCTTTCTTAATCAAACAAAATACATAAATGACATTTTGAAGAAGTAAGAGATGGATAAATCTAAGCCAATTAATACTCCCATGA
>NW_021563403.1:0-352 GCF_001605985.2 Dendrobium catenatum
TTCCGCCCGTAGCACCTCTACCCGGTTGGATAGAGGCGACTGACATCATTAGTTCCTTGTCCTTTTGTTCCCTCGATCGGTACCATTCCTCGCAGTTTATACAAATAAACAGGAAAAATAGGGATTAGCAAGGATTAGAAAGCATATTTAATAATTAAAAATGAAATAATTGAAATTTACTGAAAATAAAGACGTACCTTTCTTCGGGCTTGAACGCTGGCTTTGTTGCTTTGCTTTTGAACCATTTACTTTTGGAAATACACTTGAGCTCCACTTTTCAAAACACCCACAAGTTTCACTTTTTAACCTTTTCAAATTTTAATCTTTCAAAATCTATACACTTTACACTCTT
>NW_021563404.1:0-258 GCF_001605985.2 Dendrobium catenatum
TCGTCGGACGAAAACAGAGCCGCGTCGCTCGAAAATCAACTTTTCCCAAAAAGCCCCCTACTTTCTCTCTCCTCGGCTTATATTTTCGTTAATTTTGATTTTTCTCTCTCTTCAAAATGACTGATTTCAGCTTTATAATACACAGATCGGCCCGAATGTGCCTTACCTTGCATACATGCAATTGCTATATTCCCAGACACTGACAGAATTTCTCGGATTCTGGCCCCTTATGCCTCCCTTTGTGCTCACGGCACCAGA
>NW_021563405.1:0-287 GCF_001605985.2 Dendrobium catenatum
CCTACAGAATCTGATAAAATGCAATTTTTATTTATTTTTTTTAAAGGAATAACAAGTTCCAAAACTATCAGTAATGGCATCTGAGTTCACACAAATAGATAAATCTGACACAAAAAAGTTATATGATTGATTAACATTTTATTGAAAAAAAAAAACCAACAGTAATACCATTAAGTGGTGATTATGCAACCAAAAAAGATAGAATGAGTATAAGAACAATTTAATTCGATGGATTGACCTGAAGTTCAATCAATTTAGATAAATAGAAAATTCATTTAAAATTAGCA
>NW_021563406.1:0-3494 GCF_001605985.2 Dendrobium catenatum
CAGATTAACTGGAAAACTAGGATGGTGCCACGAAGGGTGTACTCCACCACCAGCGAATGGTCATGTGGGGAGGAAACTTGCTCCACACAACGGACCGAAACTGGCAAACTAGGATGGTGCCATGAAGGGCATACTCCACCACTAGCGAGTGGTCATGTGTGGAGGAAACTTGCTCCACACAGCAGACCGAAACTGGCAAACTAGGATGGTGCCACAAAGGGCGTACTCCACCACTAGCGAGTGTGAATTAGGATGGTGCCACGAAGGTTGTACTCCACCACTAATCCCCAAGTCAAATGCCAGGGTGGCGCCACGGAGGGCGTACTCCACCACTAGCAGGTGCGATCCTAAGGGAGGGGACGGTCTGACCCTAAGGAGGAGGCGAATAGCGTTAAAAAGTAAAAGAATTTAAAAAGGAAAGAACCTGGTTGTGAATGAAGAAGGAAAATTTTGTTAATTGGCATAACGAGCTACATCAAGCATAGTATTGCTTAAGGAAACGCCCATTGACAGGTAGCATTGGGTGATTTCCTTTACAATCTACTAACAGATATGAGCCTCCTTCGTAGACAGTCTCTATGACGAAGGGTCCTTCCCAAGTGGGTTCGAATTTGCCTCCCAACTTTCGATGGGCTAAGATAAGCCTCCGAAGGACCAACACCAAGTCTCCTTCTTAGAAGGTCCTAGGTTGCACTAGCTTATCATGGGCTTAAACCATACGAGACTTATATAACTCTAAACTTTGTTGAGCTTGGAGACGTCGCTCTTCAAGGACTTCGAGTTCTTCCAACCGCAGTTTTGCATTTTGTTCATTTGTAATCTGATTCTGAACTGCAATCCTGAGCGAAGGGATTTGTATTTCTAAGGGTAGAACGGCCTCAGATCTATACACTAGTGCAAACGGGGTGGATTGGGTCGGCGTTCTATAAGTGGTACGATAAGCCCATAGAGCTTCCACCAACCGCTCATCCCACTGTCGTTTGTTATCATCAAGGGTCTTTTTAACAATTTGCACCAAGGTTTTGTTGAAGGCCTCGGCTAATCCATTTTCTCAAGGGTAATAGATCATCGAGTATCTCCAATCAATATTATGGTGTCTTACAAAACTGTTGATTTTTTTAGACTTGAATGCGGACCCATTATCGGATATGATTCTGCGGGGTACGCCGAATCGATATACAATATGGTCACGAAAGAATTTTAAGACATGGTGTGATGTTACGTTTCGTAGGGGAATTGCTTCCGCCCATTTTGAAAAGTAATCAGTTGCTGCTAATATGAAACGATGACCTCTCGCGGAGGGAGGGTCAATCGGCCCAATGATATCTGTGCCCCAACTCTCGAAGGGCCACGAGGCTATCGTAGGGTGTAACACATTAGGCGGCTGATGTAAAACCACACCGTGGACCTAACATTGATGATAGTGCTTTGCAGTATTTATACAATCGTCAATCATTGTAGGTCAGTAGTATCCAAGTCTTTTAATTTTCAATTTAATTTTTGGACCCGATTGATGTGCACTGCATAGTCTTGAATGAACTTCATTAACAATCTTCAGGGCATCTCGCTGGTCTAAACAGCACCACCACATGTGATCGAAGGACCAACGGTACAGTAAATTATTGACTAGTGCATAAGATAGGGCACGTTTCTTAATCTGGTTGGATAATGATTTATCCTAGGGAAGCATCCCTTCTTTAAGGTAGTCAATTAAGGGTCGTCTTCAATCGCCTTCTTCGTCGGTTGTCGAAGAGGCAGAAAGGATTTGAAGGGGAGTCTTATTGATGTGTTCTAAATCTATAAGATAGAGGGCTTTACGACCCTGAATCTCTATAAGGATGGAATCATCCTCAGGACATGCAAATTCCTTTGCAAGTTTTGCTAAGGCATCCGCTGCGGAATTACTTCCACGGGGAATCCTATACAAAGTGGCAGTAGGAATCTGTTCTAACAAGTGAAGTGTGTACTGGTGGTATCTTAGGAGATTAGGATTCAAGATTTTATAGGTTCCAGCCACTTGGTTAATCACCAATTGGGAATCTCCAAAGATCTTAATCTCTTTAACTTCCATTAGAATTGCAAGTTCCAAACCGGTTAAAAGAGCTTCGTATTCAGCTTCGTTATTTGTGCATGGCTCCGATAAATGGTAGGAAAAATGCATCATTCCTTTTTCTGGCTTTATAAAAATTAGACCAACTCCAGCCTTTCCAGGAATTATAGATTGTTGGGTCGCATTCCTACGGGAGGATGCTTCTCCATCAAAATACAATTCCCAGATGGCCTCATCAGACTCCCTCAAACTCATGATTTGTTCGTCAGGTAGATCATCGTTCAGAGGAGAATCTGCCGGCAGCAGGTGTGCTGCCAGAAAATCGGCAACGGATTGTCCATTCACAGCACGAAGAGGAGTGAAAGTAATCTCAAATTGCAGTCATATCATAGACCAACGGGCTAAACGTCTGATAACATAGGTCGGGTCATAAGATATTGCAAAGGATTAACTCTTGAAATCAAGCTGATTGAGTGGGAGAGCATGTAGTGCCTCAGTTTCTTGGCTGCAAAAACTAAAGCAAGATAATGCTTCTCAATCGATGGGTATCGAATTTCAGTAGGAAGAAGTCTTCGACTAAGGTAATAGAGAGCATTCTCCTTTCCTTCGTCGTTGACTTGAGCCAACAGGGCACCTAAAGACTCATCTGAGGCAGCAGTGTAGAGAATTACGGCTTTCCCGAAACTGGGGCTGCCAAAACTGGTGGATTAGAAAGGTATTGTTTAATGTTATCAAAAGCATTTTGGCACTTCTCGTCCCATACGAATTTAGTGTCTTTTTTCGCAAGGACAGTTGACATCTCCCGGAAAGATTAGAAATAAACCTCGTTATATACGTCAATCTACCTTGTAGAGACCTTAACTGGGTAAGGCTCTTAGGAGATGGCATATCTAAGATGGCCTCAATTTTAGCAGGGTCGATCTCGATTCAGCGGTGCCTCATTACAAATCCTAAGAATTTCCCTGAGGTGACGCCGAAGGCACACTTCAAGGGATTCATTTTCAAATCGTTGTGTCGCAACAGCTCAAATACAACTCTTAAATCATACAGGTGAGCCTCTTTGACCTTGTTCTTGACAACTAAATCATCAATATAGCACTCAACTTGATTATGTATTAAGTCGTCAAAGATACGGGTCATGGCCTGTTAGTAAGTTGCTCTGGCATTCTTAAGCTAAATAGCATCACCTTGTAACAAAAGATTCTAATAGGGGTTCTGAACGCAGTATTTCTCTCATCTTCTGGGGCCATCTTGATTTGGTTATAACCCGACGAGCCATCCATGAATGAGAAAATGGCATATGAGGAGGCAATGTACACCATGAGTTCTGGTACTGGTAGAGGGAACTCGTCCTTAGGACATGCCTTATTCAGATCCCTATAATCGACGTAAATCCGAATTTGACCGTTTTTCTTTTGGACCGGCACGACGTTGGCCACCCAAG
>NW_021563407.1:0-322 GCF_001605985.2 Dendrobium catenatum
AGATATAATAGAGTATGATTTCTATTTTGTGCATCCTAGGACTAATAAAGAAATGAAGAAAGATTTAGTATTTATCATGTCTATATCTGAAGATTATTATAATTCTACTAGCTTAAACATATCAAATGAAAATAATTCTCAAAATTTTTAAATAAATTTAAATTAAAGTTTAATTAATAAGAAGAATCTCATTAGTGCTCATTTCATAGTGATTTTCAGTTCTCAACATTATGGGTGATCCTATTACTACATATATTAAGATGTCAAGTTGAGATGAATCCTTAGAAGAAAGTTTAATGTTAACCCATAATGAGCTAGTGAC
>NW_021563408.1:0-298 GCF_001605985.2 Dendrobium catenatum
ATTATTGTAAATTTACATATGTGAAAATGCTTGAGCAAAGATATAAAGAAACTCACTATGATACTAATTTGATGCAATAAAGAAAAAAAAGTATAACTTTAATTAGATATTTAGATTTTAAGACGGATTCATTTCTAAGATAAAAAATTTACTTGAGATAATTAAAGAGAATACACTCGGCATAATATATAGGATGACTTCATTCTCTCTCCTCGCTTTCGCTCTCGCTCTAACGCCGCTCGGGCGATTTTAGGGTTTCTTTTCTCCGGCTGCTTTCGTGCGATTTCGGAGGGTGTCC
>NW_021563409.1:0-208 GCF_001605985.2 Dendrobium catenatum
AGTCTTTGGTTACTTCTAACCCGTCCGTCATTATGCCCACTATGAATGTGGTTGAGTTGGTTAATGCTGCGAATGATGTGCCTAGTGGTCGTGTTGGTAACTTCTCTGTCTTATCCCCCGATGCAGCTCCTTTTGTACCTCCGGTTGTGTCCGATGTTAGAGACCCTATTTCTCCGGCGGTGGTGCCGGAGGTGGTTTCTGGTGCGAT
>NW_021563410.1:0-263 GCF_001605985.2 Dendrobium catenatum
TATTTTCCTTCATTATAATATAATAATTTAGGCTTCATTTGGAACGACTTTCTTAGTGCTTCTTAAAGCAACTTTCTAATAAAATTTTTTAAATTTTTTTTACTAAAAAATAATTTTAGTAAGCATTAAAAAAAATCATCTCAAACGAAAATCGTAACAATACTTTATATGCTCTAAATTCTCTCTGCAAGTCATTATTATTTTCTTTAATTCAATGTATCATGATTCGGTGACTCTGAATAGAACAATTTCCATACATTTTT
>NW_021563411.1:0-1053 GCF_001605985.2 Dendrobium catenatum
CCATTTTTGCCACAAGGATACTGGAATTACGGTGGAGTGGAGTGAGCATTGAAGAGTGGTGGAGAAATGAGTAGTTATGGGTCATTGACCGCATTTCTGCACACCTCTTCGCAATTGTATAAGGCTTCAAAATCCTTACAGGAATTGACACCAACTTAAAAGTTACTTCGAAGGCCTCCAATGATGAAGAATTTGGTGAGCTCTACACTTTCAAATGGACCACTTTCCTCATTCCCCCAACCACCATTCTCATCGTAAACATTGTTGGAGTTTTGGTTGGGATATCAGATGCCATAAACACTGTATATCTGTCATGGGGACCTCTATTTGGGAAGCTGTTTTTTCATTCTAGGTTATTTTTTCATGTTTATCCATTCCTCAAGGGGCTTATGCAGAGGCGGAATCAAACTCTGATAATTATCGTTATCTGGTACAATATCTTGGCTTCGATATTCTCGTTGCTGTGGGTGAGGATATATCCATTTGTGGTTAGAGCCATAGGACCAAATGTCAAGCAGTGTGGAATCAATTACTGAAACATCTTATAATGTTGATATACTTCATATATTGTGTTTGCAATTGTGAAAGTTTTGTATTCAATTCTATGAAAATTACATATGATTTATGCTGAGAGTGAAAATTTCTTTTGTTGTTGGCTTAACTTGTGATATCTATTTTGCTATTGAATGTCATATGGAAATTTTTATTGGAAAATGTATAAACAATCTTGTAATTGAGATTTTAATACTTATAGTGAAATAAACTAATCTGAACTGTTAAAAAATAAGTGCATCTCTTTTTTCAGAAAAGAGTTAGGAGAATTTGTTTTGGGTAGCTTACTTACAGCTTTCTAAAGCTGGTTTATAGTACAAAAATTTTTTGAACTAAATTTTTTGTACTAAAAAATTGCTTTAGAAAACAATAAGAAAGCTGCCCAAATGAAGCCTAAAATTAGATGGAACTTGTTCTAAATTGTAAGTTGGCCCTAAAAAGTGTGGAATTGAGTTCCAGTTTTGAGTGCCAAACATTGTATTTATGTGTTTTTTTTTTCTA
>NW_021563412.1:0-561 GCF_001605985.2 Dendrobium catenatum
AATTATAGTTTCTTATTCTACGCAGATCTACGTCTGTTCTATATCATATAGATGCTATGTTTCGACCTTCAGAATAAGAATTATAGTTTCTTATATCCGTCCTATAACATAGCATCTATATGATATAGGACGGACGTAGATCTGTGTAGAATAAGAAACTATAATTATTTTAGAGAAGCAGGTGATACGAATTCAGTACGCATATAAAATGCAATAAAATACGCATATTAAACGCAACGAGTACGCATACCATACGCGATGTGTACGCATACCATACGCAATGTACGCAAAGGATGAGAAAAATATCAGCAGAAATCTAAGGTTTAGGGTACACTAATCGTTTTTCTTTATTGGAAGTTTAGTTTTATGATTTAAAGATCCAAAGTACTTATTATAAAATGTTAGAGTTTGTCTTCAACATATACGCAGAAAATAAGGGAAATTTACACAGATTATACACATTGTGTACAAAGAAAATACGCAGAAAGAACGAAAATGGTGAGATAAATATAAACTTTTATAGCTACTCGGAATGATTTTAATTTATTTTTTGGTTTCTTC
>NW_021563413.1:0-325 GCF_001605985.2 Dendrobium catenatum
TACGGTACTCTAGTCGAATTCATTTGTGAGGAAGGAATGAGCTCTGGGACCTTAAGTAGATAGCCCAATGTATTGTGTGAGGTCTGCCTTAGTGATTTCTATGCGTTATTGGCAGACAAAAGAGGTGAAGGTCATGTTTTCGACATTCATAGTTAGGTTGGCCAGGAATTCAAATAGAAGTTGGAATTGTATGGGAAGGCTAGGGTAAGGAGGAATTGTAGAGTGGTGGATGCGAATAAGCTCAGTACCTCAAAATTTAAGGCATCTTAATTTAGCATTCGAGATGGTGTAATTTTGCATGCCTTGTATTTATGTTAGGCTTTTT
>NW_021563414.1:0-1207 GCF_001605985.2 Dendrobium catenatum
TCAATGATCAATAATAAAACGTCCATAATTTATTTTGACCACAAGCTTATCAATGAATTCAACATAAAAAAGGTTCATTACAATGAGGTTCGTTATAATTATAAAATTATAAAAAAAAAAATTAAGGATAGAACATATTTTACCTTGAACAAATATCTCACACACTCTTACACCACTACTTGAGCCTACCTAGAATTAAGTATAAGTGATAGAATGGCTAGTGCCCTCCAAAGTTTAGTAGTGCTATTTACTTAATAAAATAAATAACTATCACTAGCATTGTGATGCCCAATGTTGTCATGTTATGGCGCTCATAAATTGAACTATCTTCATAGTGCTCTTAAAGAAAAGAGATGTAGCTGTAAACTTAGACTGGCATGTTATTTTGGGATAATAACTTAAATAACTTCTCCATCATGATGTTGTGATGCCCTTCAATGTGGTACAACTTTATAAAGATTTGTCAAAGTGAAACTGAAGACTTGCAAACTACAAAACCCATATTTTGAGGTTAGATTTTGTATTTGAATTTCGTGGCATTTCAAAGTCTGGCGCCATGTGCTAGGTATTTTCTACTTTTTTCTTTGAATATTCTTGCATATAATAATAAAGTGTGGCAATTTTAATGCAAAAATAATAATTAAAATTATAACAACTTTCAAACTAACAAAATTCCTCAAACTAAAAGTATTACTTGTCCTCAAGTAATCCACTTGCCCTTTATTTGACTATGTTCTTATTTTGCATGATTGCATTGTTTTCAATTTGAAATTCAAAATTATATTAACTTAATGAATTAATCATTAGCATTCAATAGTTAATAGCACCATCAATATACCCTATAATAGCTTAATATTTCATTTATAATAATATTCCCTTTAAATTCAACTCTTAAATGTGTATGTGAGGATTTGATTTTCTAACCAAGGGTAAATGATATTGGGTTTAGGTGAACTTCATATTTATTTATTTTTTAGTCATAATATAAGTTTCCTTATGTACCATGATTCTTATAATTTTCCTTAGGTTAATTCCTCATTAGATCATTTAGGTGGAGTTAGACTTTTAAATACTTATTTTAATTGATTCTTTTTATTTTCATTTATTTTGTTTACTTTTCTTTATTTTTAGTATTTTTGCTAAGTCCTTCTTAATAATTTTTGATAACTATTTTCTCTCTCTCCTTTCGTAATATGAGTTATCGCAA
>NW_021563415.1:0-274 GCF_001605985.2 Dendrobium catenatum
GGTTTAAATATATTTGGCATAAAGGCTTTGCTTTACGATATGCCTCTTACTCGTGGATGGCGATCAAACAGAAACTTAAAATGGCTGACATTTTGAATATTAGGGGTATTCCTGCGAATCCAAATTGCTCTTTCTGTCTTGGCAATTTAGAAACTCATTCACATGTCTATTTCGAATGTGATTACTCCTCACTACTCATTGCTCTTTTTCCTGATATGGTTAAATTTTATTTGAGGCCGAATCTGATACAAATTTATGATTTTTTTGAAAGCTA
>NW_021563416.1:0-299 GCF_001605985.2 Dendrobium catenatum
GCAATTTTCTGGCTCATTTTTTCTTCTACAACAGTAGATATTTACGTCTTTCACGGGTATCAAATTGCAAAAATAGGGTGGCAAATGCTTAAAAGTTCAAAAAAAATGAGTTATCGGGTCGGGTCGCTCACTCTGACAAGACATAAAGCAAAGTTATTAAATTAAAAAAAAACGCCTAACAGATGTCACATTTCTATTGACAACCGAACGCAGAGATGGGTTCGGTCACCTGGCCCAATAATTTGCCCTCAAATCGGAATTTGCTGCGCTAACAAAGCTATCAGAGCCGTACCAACCCA
>NW_021563417.1:0-1196 GCF_001605985.2 Dendrobium catenatum
ACTTGTGTGGTTGGGCATACTTACAACGTTATAAATCTGTAAAATGTCAATAAAAAAAATTGATTTATGCTTCGTTTGGCCTTATTATTTTTCAAAATATTTTTTTTTTGTTTAAAATTTATAGCTCAAAAAATTTTTATAAAGGGTTTAAAAAAAAAAAAAAATTGTCTGAAGTAGTAAAAAAGCTTTAGTATTTTGTGAAAAGGGAATAGTAAAATTTATGTGCTTTAGCTGAGAAATTAGTTTGTGCGGATACTGAAAGTAATTTTACATCCGAAGATCAATTAGGATGAGCCAGGTCAGCAATATTGAGTGCAGTATCGAATGCTACTGCTCTACATATGGAGATCAATTAGAATGAGCCATGTCTGAAATACACGAGAGCGGTATTGATGTGGCTCATTATGATTAGTTTGTGGACGACGTTTGCACAGAATAATTTTTTGCTTCAGCTACTTGTTGCATATAGATCAAATAATTCATTGAATTTTAAAAGAGGCATATGAATATTTATATCTATCTGCACATTTTTTCTTGATATAAAATTGAAGATATGAATAGAGATACTATTTTATCTTTCTGAGGCTATAAAAATGAGGGTTAGATGGGGAGAACCAGAGGCTCTTATTTCTCTCATTATTCTTTCTCTCATTATTCTTTTTCTCATTATTCTTTTTCTTTCTCTAATGTTAAAGTTCAAATGAGAACTATTTCTTTGCTATGACTAATAATTTTTTCTCTTGCTAGAACTGAAAATAGTGCCACTTCTCTCTTCTTGAAGAATTTGAAAAACTTTCCTCACAAGCACCCATACATATTTCTTCCTTATTTTATAAAATGGCATCCATCTTCTCTCTTTTCCTCTCCCCCTCCAATCTTTATAGCTTCCTATTATTGGATGCTTTGACACAATACAGCAATCTCTTAATATAATGCTTGGACATGGTAGGCAATAAAGTTGCATTTAATAAAGTTTCAATTATTAGCCATCATTTGAAAAAATAAATGTAAATCAATCTTGTTTTGATAGATACCAAAATTAAAAGAAATAATAATAATAAAAATCTTATTCAAAATTGATACGTCATCACAAAATTAGCTTGATCGGGCACGAATCTCGAGGCAAAAAACTAGTTGGAGACTTCAAAAATTAAATCCAGGAGCATCCAAACTCCGATTTCAACGAGCTTACAGTC
>NW_021563418.1:0-304 GCF_001605985.2 Dendrobium catenatum
GACAATCTACATGGGAGCCAAAGGAGATAGGAAACCTCGGATTTGACAGGGGAGAGACAACACACACAGAATCCCATCATCTAGAAACACCAATAGAGATTGTTGCGTCCTCGAAAATTTGCGTCGGTAGAGAAATATAAAGATTAATGTCTTAGCTTTGTACAAAGATCCAGAACACAAGCAAATGAAAGAGATGAGGGTGTAGCGATCATAAGAGACATCAGAGTTTTTACGTGGAAACCCCTAAAAAGGGGGAAAAACCACGGGACCTGGCCCAGTTTGAATGAATCCACTAATGCTTGCA
>NW_021563419.1:0-247 GCF_001605985.2 Dendrobium catenatum
AAGCCACTAAAAACTTTCACCACCTGCTTCTGTCAAAGTAATAAGTTTTTTAGGTGACACTAGATTTTATAGAAAATATGTAAATTACTTGCCTAAAATAACCAAACCTATTTACAAACAATCAGAAAAAGGTGTCCCATATTATTTATTGCAAGACTATTTAGAAGCATTTATAATACTGAAAAAGAAATTTATTAGTGCACCTGTGGTTATTACTTAAATTTAAGTGTAATACAAGTGTATTTTT
>NW_021563420.1:0-213 GCF_001605985.2 Dendrobium catenatum
TTGTAATTAATCATAATAAATTAATTTTAATTAAAAAAATTATAATTATGTAATAATCTCTCTCCCTCACCCTCTCAGTTTGGCCATTTAAGGGGATTTGGCCGAAGAAGCGAGCTGAAGGGAGAAAGTTACCTTCAAAACGAGCGAGCTCTCGTTCTTGTGTCCCGATCAAAATGTCGTGACTCTCGATCGGGAAGGAGACGTCTTCGGGGG
>NW_021563421.1:0-2276 GCF_001605985.2 Dendrobium catenatum
AAGCAAGAGATAGGATGAAACAAAGGGAGGTGTGAGCAAAAATATCCATTACCGGGTATGAGATGTGGGCATGATTGATGATTCTGGAGACGGTTATCCCACACTCTTTGTAACAATGGTAGGCGGCTTCATCTTCTGCTTCCCTGAAACGAGGGTCAATCCTAGCCCTCGAAGAACTCTCAGAAGTTTGTCGGACACACTTCCCACCAGCCATAGAGAGGAGTTAGCAAGAAAACACAAGAGGAGAAAGGGTGGAAAGTGAAAAACCATGGCTGGAACGACCAGAATTTAAAGAAACGGTCCTATCGTCCTGACCGATCGCAGAATCGTCCAGGACGATATGGCTCAATAATTACGTACAGGCCGATTGGTCAAAACGACGGTCTAATTGTCCGGGCCGATCAGATATCGGCCAGGCTGATTAGACACAGGTGATCATCCCGAGGAGTCAATCCGGACGACCGTTGAAAAAATAGATCGTCCGGGCCGATTAGGTATATCATCCAGGACGATGCATAATAATTGATCATACCGGCCAAAGTTAAGACATTTTAAATCACTACCACGTGTATCGTCCAGGACGAATAGTGGATCGGCCCAGCCGATTGTCCAATAATGGATCATCCCGGGCCGATTTTAAAGATTCAATGTGCTGACACGTGGATCGTCCAGGAAAATCCAGTGTATCGGCCAGGACGATGCACATAAAATGCATCGGCCAGACGAAATATTGTATCAGGCAGGACTATCATCATGATTACAACAGAGTTCGATCAGATCGTCTAGGACGATATAGGATCATCCAGGACGATGAGTTACAGCAAGCACATAAAAGGTCAGCAGATGGAATTTGAAGAGATTTTTTGTCCTATCATCCAGGACGATAAACGTATCGGCCAGGACAATGTGACTAAAAAATGAAACCAAGGAAAAGATGGTGATGATCAAGGCCCTCAAAAAATAAAATAAAAGAAAAACAGACAAAAAACGAATATTTTGGATTTTAATTTTTCTAATTTTTTTTGTTTTATGGAGGCATCATATGAGAATTTCTCAAAAATTTAAATTTTTAAAGTTCCAAGAGATCAAGGAGTTTAACACATCCTAATTAGAAGAAGGTAGAACATCTGATTCTGTTAACCCTAAATCGGATATCCTTCAGGGTACAAAATTTCTTTTGGAAAACAGAGGCCTAACTCAGAATAACTAAATAGGATAAGAAGATCCATTCAAGACTCGTTTACAAAGAAAATATCTCATAATTAATAAAACAAAGTAATTTGTCTCAATCATGGAAATTGAAATCAAGTCTTTAAAAGCATCACATAATCAATGAGTCTTTAAGTTTTAAGAGTTTTAGCAAAGAGAGGATAGCTTGCATTTAGTAGGCTCATTTTATGCCTCTTGTCACTTTGATTGGCTCTTTGATCATCTTTTGATTCTTTGATACACTTTTGTGTATATAGCTTTCTTTTCAATTTGTCTTCATTGGCCTCTTTCCTTTTTAACTCTTGCAAGCTAGAAACTCTTTAATAGACCCTTAAAAAAACTTAGTTGTGAGTATATCCTCCAAATATTAGAGAATATGATCTCTTTCTCTAACATAGGGAAGAACAATCCGCAACACAAAATCAAAATCATGTGATAAATGCAATGGCAAGATTTCAAAAAACTTGAAAGATATATAAGAACTTTGTTTATTATGCATAAGATAAATTAATGTAGCAAGATAAGAAAAGGATCTTAATTAAAAAAACTATTGGTTAAACTGAGTTTAGACTTTTATTTAGAGAAGAAAATCATACGACTAAACAAGGTCACAAGGAGGGAAAACATCAACAGTATTTCTCCCTTTAACCAATTTAGAAAAGCTAAACACTATCTCCAAAACTCTAAATTTAAAAGCTTGAAAATATTCACCATATGTAACACCAAAAAAAAAAAATATAAAATAAAATAAAAATAAAGCGAACTAGAACAACACAAAGCAAGCACAAAACTAGCACAAAAAAAATAACACAAAAACTAAAAATTTCAAGCAAGTTATAAGACAGCGAGTTTAAGCAGTTTTGAGCTGCCAGCCTCCTTATGTCCAGTTATCCTATTCTCCCACGAGGTCTTTGGTGAGAGCACACATGCAAAACTCAACAACAGTCAGATTTAAGAACCCAAACTGGTTTGGGCCCCTTCATAGGAAAAGTAAACTGCAATGCAGATATGGTATGTTATGAATCATGTATCTTAGGTCTTCACACCCAATGTGTACTACGGTGAAC
>NW_021563422.1:0-1112 GCF_001605985.2 Dendrobium catenatum
TTTCTTTAATCAAATTTATCTTCATAATAGTTTCATCAACAAAAGTTGAACCCATCACTTGTCTATCTCCCACCTCAGTTAGAGTCAAAGGAGTTCTACATTTTCGACCATACAAAGCTTCGTAAGGTGACATACCAATGCTTTACTGATAACTGTTATTATATGCAAATTCTATCAGTGGGATATGATCTTCCCAACTGCCTCCAAAATTCAAAACACATAATCGCAGAAGATCTTCCAGTACTTGAATAGTCCTCTTAGACTGTCCATCAGTCTGCGGATGAAAAGCCGAACTAAAATGCAATTTCGTGCCCAAGCCTTGTTGAATTCCTCTCCAAAGTTTGGAGGTAAACCGTCCATCCCGATCAGATACAATCATTTTTGGCACACCAAGTAATCTAAAAATTTCTTTAACATAAATATGGGCTAACTTATCCACCGCATCCATTTGTCTGATCGGAAGAAAATGTGCAGACTTTGTCAATCGATCAACAATCACCCAAATATCATCATGCCCTTACCTCGATCTGGGGAAACCCATAGCAAAATCCATCGTCACCTCCTCCCACTTCCACTCAGGGATAGATAACGACTGTAAAAGACCTCCTAGTCGCTGATGCTCTGCCTTCACTAACTGACAGGCTTCGCATTTTGAAACAAATTCAGCTATGTCCTTTTTCATTCCAGGCCACCAAAATAATATTTTCATGTCTCCGTACATATTACCACTTCCTGGATGAATAGTATAGCCTGAATAATGAGATTCGTGCATAATCTCTTTTCTCGGATCTCAAACATAGGAATCCACAACCTGTTCTTACAGAAAATAATACCTGAATCAGAAATTCGTAATTCAGGTTTCTTACCAGATTTAATATGATCAATCAACTTCAAATAGTCAGCATCTGACTTCTGAGCTTCATGAATCTTCTCTTTCAAAGAATGTTGAATATTCATCTGAGTCAAAATACCATAATCAGTAGAGGAAGTCACCTACAACTGTAATCTTTCCATATCTCGTATCAAATATTCGTAGGAAGTAAGTTGAATACAGCATAATCCTGAAGACTTCCTACTCAGAGCGTCTGCTACCATATTAGCCTTACCAGGCT
>NW_021563423.1:0-444 GCF_001605985.2 Dendrobium catenatum
CTCTTAAATAGAAGAGCTTCAAAGGAGATCATTAATTCCAAGTTGCCGACTATATCGTCCAGGAAGATATGGAAATCATCCTGGCCGATCAGTACAAATCTCAGAAGATCGGCCAGAGCCTCACCCTGAATGCAATCTGGACGATTAAAAATTGGCTTGATCATCCAGGACAATCTCACGATCATCCAGGCCGATCAGTTAAATTCAGAGGAAAACTGTCCAGAGTATCGCCCTTAATTCAAGCTGTCTGATCCCTATCGTCCAGCACATTGCCCTGAATTTGTGCTGGCTGATATTTATCGTCTAGAAGTTAACTAAGGTTTTTGAATAGATCGTCCTGGCCGATGCTGCGATCGTCAAGGACTATATGATCGTATCAATCATCCTTAATTACTTCCTTGATTGTTTGATCAATTAAGGCATAATTTATGAATATCGTCCAGA
>NW_021563424.1:0-317 GCF_001605985.2 Dendrobium catenatum
GGAATTATTTGAGACTTGCGTGGCATTAATGCTATTGTTTTTGTTTCATGTAACTCTCACCATTATTTTTTATAAATGAAATGGTAATAAATATATTGACTGTTAATAATCTAATACAATATTGCCTCTCCACTTACTGGCGAGAATATGTATTGTTCAAATAGAGAGGCAATATTGGATCTCCATGGAGCTTATGATGTTAATCTCCATGGATCATCTTGAGTCAATCATCAAATGTTCATCTTGATTATTGATCAAATATTTTGAGTAACTTTGATATCATCATTGCATTGTATTTATATGACATATGAGTATTT
>NW_021563425.1:0-290 GCF_001605985.2 Dendrobium catenatum
ACATAGATGCACACATAAACACAATCATGTCCTTAAAATTAGGAGGTCTAAAGCTAGGTATTTGTGTGTATCCTACTCATGCAGTGGAAACAAAAATAACATAAACATATGATAAATAAATTAGTGAATAATCAAAATATCATTGTTCACTAATCATCTCCCTATTAATTCAATTCAATCAAGCTCAAATAATGTTTAAAATTTCAATCCATCAGTTAAAGCACTCAAGCATTTTTTATATAAATAGTTTTAAAATTAAATTTTATAGATGAAAATAAGTAAATTATAAA
>NW_021563426.1:0-332 GCF_001605985.2 Dendrobium catenatum
CTCTGCTCCTCCGACGGCTTGCCCTGTCTGTCGGATCGGAAGTTTGGCATTTTGATCGGAAGCATCAACAGGAGTTCGCTGGAGTTGAAGGTAACTTTCTCCCCTTTGTGGATTGCCGGGATCTAATGCATGCACATAAACTGTTCGGCTGGATTTAGCACAAATCCGACTTAACTCCCGCTGTAATCCCCGGCCAAATCCCGTGGATCCGCCGAAACAGAGAAGGGAAAGTGGAGGATTTTTATTTCGTTTTAATTATCGTTAATTATTTTAGTTATTATTTAATTATAATAATAATTAATTTGTTAATTATTATTAATTTATAGTTAATA
>NW_021563427.1:0-325 GCF_001605985.2 Dendrobium catenatum
ACTTCAAACATTTACAATTGACTCAAGAATGGGAAAAAAGAAAATTACAGACTGACTCAACCCTAATCTACCCACTCTTGAGCTGATTCCAATTTCCGTCCAATCTTTGAGTCTTGAAAAGTCAGTAGAGAAAAGGCAGTCGTATTATTTGCTATTATTAAAACCATAATTCATGAAACCATATCTGCAACACCTAGTCCTTTGACACCAAAGATATATTTTTCTTCCCAAAACTTCCCTCACAAAGAACCTTGAATCCGATGGTACGAAGGTGCATGCTTCCTATAGCAATAATGTGAAATCCCCTCCACACTTTCTTGAAATC
>NW_021563428.1:0-158611 GCF_001605985.2 Dendrobium catenatum
AGCTTAAATAGAAGCTCTCAAAATGAGCTCATTAATGTAAGTTGCCGACTTTATCGTCCAGGAAGATAGACATATCGTCCTGGCCGATTAGTTCAAATATGAGAAAAATTGTCCTGAATATCGTCCTGAAATAAAGCTGGACGATGTCTAATCGTCCCGGACGATCTTGCGATCAGCCTGGACGAAATCCCCATTAATTGATTTACAAAACTGCATGTGAAATTTTGGAAAAAATGCTCTGGATCATCCTGGACGATATTTTATAGTCCAGACCGATCCACCAGGATGATATCCAAAAATAAGAATTTCCTAAGTTTATATGGCGGCAGATTCTTGCTGAATTTAGCCGATCATCCTGGCCGATACAAAATCATCCAGGACGATGTGTTTTGCATAAAGACGGCTGCTTTAACGAGGATGCCTTAATTAGGGATTCTACTTTTAACAGATCGTCCAGGACTATATAAATATCATCCTGGATGATGTTACCAAAAATAAAAATCTTTTAGGGCACAACAGAAAATCTTCCAAGTTACAAATCATCAGATGCCACACCAAAAGCAACAGACTCAAGAAAGGAAAAGGATTACAAACTGACAAAACCTAGTCTACCCAATCTTGAGCTGGTTCCAAATTGCAGTCTGATCGTGTGGACCTGAAACGTTAGCACATATGGCAATCGTAGAGAAATAAGGAATGTTTGCTATCATCAAAATTATAAATCATTGATCTGCAACAGTGAATACTCAGTAAGCATGGCTCTAACAGCTTCTACTAAGGTCCGGCTCTTCCTTTCAACTACCCCGTTCTGCTGAGGGGTCCTAGGAGCTGAGAAGTTGTGGCTAATCCCTTTGTCCTCATAAAATCCTCAAATCTTTCATTTTCAAACTCTCCCCTATGGTTACTATGGATGGTCAAGATCTTACAACCTAGCTTCTTCTGAATCCAAGCAAAAATGGTTCTAAATTCCTCAAAAGACTCATTTTTGTGTGAAAGATATCTAGTCCATGTGAACCTCGAGTAGTCATCGACAATTGCAAAACCATAGACTTTCCCTCCCAAGCTGGCAGTGCTAATGGGTCCAAATAAATCCATGTGAAGGACTTCCAAAGGTCTAGAGGTATTAATGTACTTAATGGGGTAAAAAGTGGTGTGGACTTGCTTTCCTAATTGGTAGGCATCACAAAGGTGGTCTTTAGAAAATTTCAGTTTAGGAACACCGCTAACTTTTCTTTTTGGGTCACTCTCCTAAGGTTTTTCAGACTAGCATGACATAATCTTCTGTGCCACAACCATGAATCATCAACAATGGTTTTTAAGCAAAAAGATGCAGCGCATTCAATGTTATTTAAATCAAGCATGTATACATTATTGATCTGCTTTCCCTGCAAAATAGTATTGTTATTTGAGCTTATAATGCATGAATTTGTAAAGACTTGTATGATGAAGCCCTTGTTGCAAAACTGACTGATGCTGAGCACCAAAATATTTTCAATCATAAGGTTCTTGAAATTACAAATTATACCTACGCTTACCACCTTCCTGGTTGTGTTGTCTCCAAGAGTAATCTTTCCTCCTATCCTAGTCTCCAGCAAAATGAATTGATTGGCATCACCAGTCATATGTCGAGATATCCGCTGTCTAGATACCACATACTCTCACGAGGCCTTTTGTGAGAGCTCTCCTACAAACATCATCAAATTTTAGATTTAGGAAACCAAGCAGGTTTGGGTCCCTTCTTATGAAAAGTAGAATGCAATGCATGTGTGCTATGCTGTGAATCATGCAATTTGGGTCTCCACACCCAATGTGTACTATGGTGAATAGTGTAAGTGTGTTAGATGTGTCCTAGCATGCCATATGAGAAGCATTTAATTCTAGGAAAAGGATTTCTTAAATGGTTTGGATAGTAATGCCACTTCATAGATTTTTTCTTTTGATCAAGTGTAGGTGCCATCCAATTTTCCTTAAGTGTATCCAATTCATTTTTAATCCTCAAGTTAGTACCTTTTAAAGCATCATTATCAATTCTCAAATTTTGCTCTATCTCTTTAGATTTCTTAAAATCAGATTCAAGTGAGGTGTGTGAAGCTTTTAATGAATCATGCTATTTAATTAATTCAGAATGCTTTTTATTTAAATCATCAAATTCATCAAGTAGAACCATATGATTTGAATCAATTGTTGAATGATCCTTAATCAAAAATCCATGCTCTTTTTGTAAATTAAAAAGCTCCAATTTTAAACTAGCATGAGTTTTCTTGAGTTTTTTATATGATGCATGAATTTTTTCAGAAACTTCCAGGAGTTGGTCGTAGGATAGTTCACATACCTCTTCTTGATCAAGATGATCGTCTGCCATTAAGCACAGGTTTGTTGTCCCATCTTCAGGTTCAGTCTCAGATGAATCAGATGTAGAGTCTTCCTAGAATGCCTTTTGAAGTTTCTTTTTGTCCTTCCTAAACTTGGGTTTCTCCTAACCCTTTTCTTTGTTTGAGTGAGACTTAAGTGTAGGGCAATCAGCTTTCACATGTCTAGGCTTCCTACATTATCTAGGCTTCCTACATTCTAAACAAACCATCTCAGTAGAACTCTTAAAATTTTTGTTTCCCTTTCCTTTATTCCACTTTTGATGATACTTTTGTTTCTTCCTTAGAAAGCTTTTGAATTGTCTTGTGATTAAGGCAAAGTCATCACTTTCAGACCCAAAAGTATCAGAGTCCGTGTTATTGGCCTTCAATGCCATAATTTTCTCCTTCTTTTTCTCACCTGTATCAAGATTTTTTGATTTACCCCTTGCTCGTAAGCAATGGGTGAGCCAAGTAATCAATTGAATAGCTATTCAAATCTTTAGATTCAATGATTGCAATGATTTTAGCATCAAAAGAGGAAGGCAAGCATCTCAAAATTTTATTCACTTTTTTATAATTTGAAAGTTCTCTTCCTAAGGCATGCAAAGAAGATACAATCTGAGTAAACCTTATATACATATCAGAAATTGATTCAAAAGAATTCATACAAAAAAGTTTGTAATCATGCAAGAGAATATTCAAATGAGATTGCTTAACTTCATTGGTTCCTTCATAAGTAATGCACAACCTATCCCAAATCTCTTTACCAGTAGTGCAAGTAGAAACACACATGTAATCTTCAGACTTTAAAGCACATAAAAATTAGTTTAAACACTTTGCATTAAGTTGAGCTAAATCTCTTTCATCAAAGTCCATTCAGTAAAAGGCACTTCAATTTTAATTCCATTAAGTTCACGAGAGGTGGAGAATATCCTTCTTTAATAAGCATCCACATGCGATAATCAGTTGATTGTAAAGAAGTATACATGTGAGTTTCTCAAAAATCAAAAGTAGATTGTTAAACAAGGGTGGTCGAGTAATAGAATATCCTTCCGTTGTATTACAATTTCCAAAGTTAGCCATGGATCAAAATTCAAAAAGTTTTCAAACTTAATTTTTTATGAATCCCGCTCTGATACCACTTGAAAGTTCATTAGAGATGTTAGGCCCTTACAAACTAGCCCAAGGCTAACCAAGAGGGGGGGGGGGGGGGAATTAGTATTTAAAAAATCTTTTAACCAAAGAACAACAAAGCTCAAACCAAAATCATCATGAAAAATAAGTGCGAAAAAATTAAATGTGGAAGTAGTAAAAAGAACACAAGGGTTTATAGTGGTTTGGTCAACTCGACCTATGTCCACTCCCCGACGGTGCCCTCCAAGTATTGCACTACCAAAGTGACTCTCCTTTTGCTTCCACAGTAATGCGGAGAAGCCCTTATAAAAACCTCATTTTTGCCACCCCC
The DNA here is from genome assembly GCF_001605985.2 of Dendrobium catenatum. Taxonomy (NCBI): domain Eukaryota; kingdom Viridiplantae; phylum Streptophyta; class Magnoliopsida; order Asparagales; family Orchidaceae; genus Dendrobium; species Dendrobium catenatum. The sequence continues at coordinate 3,817 of NW_021563428.1, forward strand.
GACAAGGCAGAGAACCCAACTCCTTTTGCTTCCTCCTGAAGTAGGCAGAGAACCTTGGTCGATCGCTGAAGCTTACCTCTCCCAACCCTTCCAAGGATAAGAGACTCTAGTGGAAGAAGAAGTGGAACAGTGCTTGGAGCAACCCTTATGAATCTCCCTCATAAGCTCCCCCTCACAAGATCCTCTATCTCTCTCCCTCTTTCTCTCCTCTAGGCTTTCTCAGGTCAAGATAGAAGCAAAAGATTGTTTAAAATGTTGAACAATAGCTCTTAAATAGAAGAGCTTCAAAATAGCTCATTAATTGCAAGTTGCCAACATTATCATCCATGATGATAGGTATATCGTCATGTACGATCAATGTAATTTAAGCCTAATCAGCCGAGATGATCTGGGATGAATAGACGAAAGGTGCTCATATCATCCAGGTTGATAATAAATAGTCCTGTATAATTAGTTCAAATCACAGACTATCATCCAAACAATCGCTCTTAAAAGAGTTCTGGATGACTCCAAAATAGCTTGATCATCCGGGCCAATCTCAGGATCATCCCAAATGATTAGTTCAAATCAGAGGAAAATCTTCCAAAGCATCGCCTAGAATTTGAGCTGGCCAATCCTTATCATCCAGTCCATCCCCCGAAATTTGAGCTGGCCGATGTTGATCATATAGGAGCAACTAAGGTTTTTTGAACTGATCATCCCGGCCAATCTTGCAATCATCCAGGACAATGTGATCATATCAATCATCTTTAATTTGTTTCCTTAAATGGCAGATTAATTTAGGCATGATTGTATCATATCGTCCACGCCGATACAAGATCGTCTTAGCCAATTTCCATAAATAAAGAATGCCTAAATAGATCATGGCAGCTGATTCTTTCTATTTTGAGGCTATTGTTCTGGCTGATACAAGTATCGTTCAGGACAATCAGCTAATGATGGCTATCTTAACAAGATGTCCTGATTAGGGTTTCCATTTTGAACCCGATCGTCCAAGATGATATAAATATCATCCGGGATGATGTGAGTAAAAACAAAAATTCTAAATTACTTAAGTGTGTGTGTGTAGGGTTATTTAGCATCAGACATTTCAAAGATTATAATTGACTCAAGAAAGGGAAAAAGAAAATTATAGACTGACTCAGACCTAGTCTACCCAATCTTGAGCTGGTTCAGATTGCCGTCTGATCTTGAGGCCCTAAAATGTCAGTAGAGAAGGCATTCGTAGAGAAGTAAGAGTGTTTGTTAATCATCAAAACATAATCCATGAAAATAGATTTGCAACAAGGGCGATCCTATTTCCCCTGCTCTCTTCATCATTGCGGCTAAATTTTTGTCTAGTGGTATTTCCAATTTATTTAAACTTAATCCTTGCCTTTATTTTAGAAGTGTGGGAGGCTTTTATTTATCCAATTTATGTTTTACTGGTGACTTCATTATTTTTACTAATGCTACTATTAGTAGAATTCAAAAAATCATGGCTTTTTTCAATCATTTTGAGTTAGTTAGTGGCCTCTCTTTTAGTAAAAATAAATGTTCTTTTTTTACTTCTAAAAGGATTCCCAATTATCGTATTCTTGCTATTAAAGATGTTACTGGCTTTACTCATTCTAACTTGTCTATCAAGTATCTTGGTGTTCCCTTGTTCAAAGGTAGAAAACAAACTTTCTTATTTTGATGATCTTGTTGTTCTTTTCACAATAAGCTTTTATTGTGGGATTCTAACTTTCTTTATTATGGTGGTTTGGTTACTTTAATTAAAAGTGTGCTTTGTACCTTACCTATTTATGTGTTTTAGACTATGTTTCCTTCTCAAACTGTTTGTAACAGGATTTACAAGATTATTAATAGTTTTTTTAGAAGGGTACTCTCTCTTCATCTAAAATTACTTGGTCTTCTTGGGAGAAATGTTGTGGTGTGTTCGAAGAAGGTGGTCTTGGTTTCAACTCCCTTTCTGACATTGCTAAGGCCTTTTCTTTTAAACTTTGGTTTAAGTTGCACTCTAAAGAGAATCTCTGGGCTAAATTTATGATTTCTAAATATTGTGTGGGAAATCACCCTACCATTATTTCCTCTAAAACTGGTGACTCTAAAGTTTGGAAAAGGCTGTGTAAGATAAAATGGGAGATGGAGCCTTTTATCTCATGGGGGCTTGGTGATAGCAACATCTTTTTCTGGTAAGATAAATTGCTTGGCAAGGATTCTATTGACTCCATATTGCACTCTACTTCGTTTGCTTCTGTTAAAGTTAATTTTTTCTTCAAGGATAACTGTTGGAATTATGAGAAGTTATCCAACTGTATCCTTGATTTCATTATTTCAAGAATTCTTAACCTGCATATTAATTTCAATACTAAAGATATTATTTTGCATGATTTTTCTAATGATGGGGAATTTCATATTAAGAATGCTTGGCAGTCTATTAGAATTAAAGGTAACATGGATAAGATCTTTGCTAACATATGTTACAAGAGCAACCCCTCTATGATTTCTATTTTTTCTTTGGAGAGTTCTTCATAAATTTATTCCTCTGGAGGACAACCTCATTAAAAAGGGTTTGAATCTTGCTTCGAAAAGCCAATGTTGTTGTCATAATGAAAATATGCATCATGTGTTTGTCTCTCATCCTGTGGCTGTCAGAACTTGGGTATACTTTGATGATTTATTTCAATTAAATAGTTCTAATGCACATCTCCCCCTTAATGCTTTACATAAGTCTTGGTTTGTTGATACCAAAGGTCACATTCATAATATTATCCCCTCCTTTATTCTTTGGTTTATTTGGCTTGAGAGAAATAACTCCTTGTTCAATGGAGTTAGGATGAACCACCTCAATATTATCCAAAGGGTTAAAGACAATATCTTATCTCTTGTGGCTGTCAATTTGCTTACTGTTAAAAGTTTTAAGAATTGCTTTAATATTACATCTTCTTTGGGGATTGGTTGGAAGAAGGCTCCTACTGCTATTAATGTGATTTACTGGATTGAGCCTCTTCCTAATGTTTTTAAACTTAATGTCGATGGCTGTCATTCTGAGTATGGTGCTGGATGTGGTGGTTCGATTAGGGATTCTGATGGCCAGTTGGTTATGGCTTTTGTGGGGCCCGTTAAAAATGGTAATATTGAGTTTACTATTAGTATGGCCATTCTTTATGGTATCCAACTATGCATCCCTCTGAATTTAATTAATTTTGTTGTTGAGGTGGATTAAGGTTCTAACATCACTCTTTTTCAGGTTTTGGAGGAAGGGTGTTGTAACCCGAATATTTTTTATGTAGTTAGGGAAATTAAGAAGTTGCTGGTTTTTTGAATACTTCCTTCACTCATATTGGTAAGGAAGGTAACTCTTGTGCTCTTTGGCCTGCTAATCATGGGTGTAATCTAGTTTGTTTTACTGATTTTATTAAAACTTCTATACCTGCCCATCTTAAAGGTCTACTCTATCTTGATGTGTGTGGTTTCCCCTATGTTAACATTTAACTTTTTGGTTCTCCCTGTGCTGTTATATCTTTTGGATTTTCTATTTATTGGGAGCAGCTTTGTCAATGCTTGTTCTGTTATATGGGGCATTTTTTTTTATTTTGTTTGCTGGGGTTGGATTCTTACCTGGAAGCTTCTGGTTTGTTTCTTTGGGGACTGTCTTTTGTATGGTGGCCTCTATGAAGCTTTTGTTCTTGCGAATTTAGATGGGAGCTATGATTTTCTTTGTGAGGATGCTGAGGTTTTGTACCAGTGTTACTTTCCTTCTTGGTGGGGTTTGGGTGATTTTATTGGGATTTAGTCTTTGTATGGCTGCTGTGTTTACTGGTTCTGTGCTGTTCCCAGGGTCTCAATTTGCATGTTTTGGATAATTTTCTGTGGTTTCCTGGGTGTCCTGGCCTGAATGGTTTATATAACATGGATTTTTTATCTCTGGTCTGTGGGGAGTAATCATCTTATTGGTTCTTGTGTGGTTGTCTTCCTTGCTATGTTTGGGACTATCTTGCAATTCATGTATAATTCAAGCTCTAAACTCTGCTTTGTCATTGAGACTTTGAGTAGGTACTGCTAGATTACTTTTGGTGGGATTGAGTGGCATGTGGATAATCCTAATGAGGCTAAGTTTATTGATTGTTTTTTGAGCTCTTATAATCTATATTCTGAGTCTAGCTTCACTTGGGTCTATCTTATCTTTTATTTATTTACTTACTCCTGTTCTCTAATTTGTTTTACTAATACTTCTTTTGTCTATACCCTTCCTTTTTGTAGTTTTCCTTTTTTATAGAGGAAGCTGGACTTCATATTTTTGCAAAAAGACTGAGCTTTATGGTTATTTTCTAGTCTTTATTTTTGTGATGCTAGTCTATAGCATATGTAGAATGTTACTAGGGTTTCTTGTTATTTTTTGATAGTGGAAACTATTGGCTCGTAGGTTTTCTTTACCTTTATTTTGTAGTTCGTTTGAGCAGTAGTGAGCTGAGGGTTTCCCTTAAGGACTGTAACCTATTTTTTATATTAACGCGTAGGCTCTGCCGCGGGTTTTAACCAAAATAAAAAATAAAAAATCTTTGGATGTAAATTAAACTCCATTAATTGTTTAGTTTCATTTTTCATAAATTTAGGGTCCATGTTACTTTTATCTTTCAGGTCGAATTTAACATTCGAATGCTATATTTGATTATGAAAGTAATTATAATTTTATTTTTTAATAGAGAATAAAACATTACACTTTTTTCTCTGATAGTATGACATTTTTAATGCAAATTTAGCTAAGAAAATATAAATTAAAATAGTGGAACATTATTTGTCCATGTGATTTTTTTGGCAAGCTTTTTGTGGAATATATTTACTTTCAATCTCTAGTGTAGACAAAACCTTTAAGATTAGTATTTGACTTAATATGTTGGAGTAGGTTCAAACTATCTTTGATTCTATTTGTTCTTTTCATTCATTTCACTCATGAGCGAATGTATTGAATGAAAGTTTATGTACCCAACATAACTTATTAATTTTGTACTTTGAGATGAAGATGCATAAAATAAAAATTAAAGTAATTGATTATTCTAGAATTACATGGGGAATTTCAATAATATTTATAACAATATATTTTTTAGTAAGATTTTAGATCTTAGGAATTCGTTAGTGCATGAGGGAGCTAATGTTTTGGGGGAAAAAGTAACTAGTGATATTAAGAATGTTGCAAAATATAAGCTTGGAGTGTCAAAGGGAAAAACTATTTATAGTAAATATTGTTGGTGGCCTAATTAAAATGTGCAAGAAAAGGTAAAAAAAATATTTTTTTATAAAAATTAATTTAGCTGTAAAAAGGTTTTTAATTGGGAAAGATATAAAGATGTATGTAAGGAAATTAAGAAAGTAATTTGAAATGCAAAGATTTTATCTTTTAATGATTTATATAATAAATTAGATACTAAGTTAGATAAATAAAAATATATGAGTAACAAGGATTATGTTTAAGTAAAGTGTATTAAGGATGAATATGAAAAAATGTTTTTATTAGAAGAGGATAAAAAAATTAGATGATATATTTTGCTAATCTTTTGAATGAATATTATGAGAATGCACTTGCCTTCAGCGACCTTAGCACCCTAAATGTAATTAAAGATTTTTATTTTTATCACCATAATAGTAAAATAAAAGTTAAAGATGATTTAAAGAAAATAAAGGGTGGAAAAGCTATTGGACATGATGATATACTAATAGAGGTGTGGAAATACTTAGGAGATGAAGGACATTCTTAGCTTACTAAACTTTTTAATATTATTTTAAGGACTAAAATGATGCCATATGAGTGGAGAATGAGTGTGTTGATTTTAATTTTTAATAATAAAGGTGATGCACATGACAATATAATTTATAGAGAAATTAAGTTAATGTGTCACACTGTAAAACTATTGGAGAGAGTTATGGGGCATTGGTTGTGGCGTGATACTAATGTTTCTCAAAATTAATTTAGATTCATGCTAGGTTGGTCTACTATGCAAGCTATAAATTTATTAAGAGGTTTGATGGAGAAGTATAGAAGAATAAGGTAGTTCTACATATGATTTTTATTGATTTAGAGAAAGAACATGATAAAGTTCCTAGAGAAGTGTTATGGAGAAGTTTAATTAAAAAAGGGTTTAATAATGCTTATATTCAAGATTAAGGTTATGTATGAAGGAGTAATTACCTGTGCTCATAGAATAGGTGGTTTGACCAGGTATTTTCCTATTTCAGTTGGATTTCATCTAGGTTTAGCCTTAAGCCCATATCTTTGTGCTTTAGTCATGAATGTTCTCAGTAGACATTTGCAAGAGGTTATACCCTAGTGTATGATTTTTTGCTGATGATATTCTTCTTGTGGATAAGACTAGAGATGAAGTTGAAGGTAAACAAAAACTATGGAGGTCAACATTAGATTTCAAAGGCATTCATTAGAGTATATCAAAAATTAAATATATGGAGTATAAGTTTAGTAATAATATATCAAGTGGAGGGATTTTAATTTTTGTAGATCAAGTCATTAATAAGAGTGCATGTTTTATATATCTTGGGTATATTGTTCATAGTGCTGTTGAAATAGATGTGGGTATTATTAGTATAATTCAAGTTGGATGGTTGAAGTGGAGGAATGCATCATGCTTATTGTGTGATTGAAAAGTACCTCTCAAACTTAAGAGAAAATTTTATAGGATGGTAGTGAGAAATGAAAGGCTTTTTGTTGTAGAATATTGAACATAAGACGAGTAGCATAATATTAAGTTAATTGTTGCAGAGATGGGGATGCTTGGGAGAATGAGTGGCTTTACTCTTAGAGACAGGATACAAAATGAGCATATATATGAAAATGTTAAAGAAATATCTGTTGAAGATAAAAATAGAGAGAGTTGCCTTTGATGGTTTGGTCACATAATATGGAGGCCTTTCGATGTCCCGGATAGAAAGTAGACATATTAGATTTGACTTATGTTAAGAATGGAAGAGGTATACCTAAAATAACTTGGCTAAAATATATTAGAAATGATCTTTCTTTATTAGATTCAGATGAGAACTTGACTCTTAACAGGACACAATGGAGAAAAAAAGATTCATTTAGCTGACCCCACAAAGTGGGTTAAAGGCTTGTTGTTGTTGTTATTACATTTGTTGTTAGGAACCACTGATAATGATTTCCCATTATATATTTATATAAACATAGACAATTTTGGGTATTCTTGTCTCGTCATTGATTTAGGTGCATAAATCAATAAAGTGACACTTAGAACTCTTACCTACATAAAAGTGGATACTCAAAAACTCATATCCGATAAAATGATGTTGTGTGGATTTATTTAAAAAAGGTGAGAAGGATTTGATTCAAAAACCCTTCTTTTATAAATAAAAAGCCTAGAAATAGAAGCCAATTTTCATATCATGGTATCTATGGCTTTTTTTAATGCTTTGTTGGGTAGACAATGGCTTTATGAATATAGAATGTTTCCTTCCACCTTTCAGAAGTGTATCAAATACTCTCGCGAGGGAGTTGAGCATTATATTAAAGTTGATTTGCAACAATTTTAAATTCATGAATTTGGTATATATGAAGATTCATCATATTATTTACCAAAAAAAAAAACAAATTGTCTTCTCATGAAATTTCAAACATGTTGAAATATAAGAAAAATAAAAAGAAGTAAAAAAGCATAAAAAGTAGAAAAACAAAGAAAAAAAGCAAGGTCATCTCGTTCATGAAACATTTTTCATCCCGCTTCTCCTTCACAAAAGTGTGGAAAAATGGCTCAACCATCTAGTGGTAGAGGGAGAGATTTTTTTTTCTTGAAAAGGGGCATTCTATTTCATTCAACAATTTAGTGCAAAGTCATTAGATGGAATCTAAAACTCACTAATGCTTAAAGAGATATGTTCAAAAAGATAAACTAAATCCTACTAAGTAATAGATCCTTTTCTGGACAACAATAAAAATAAGAAAAAATAGAAGGAAGGACAAAAACTAAAATCGATAAAAGAAGAAACCACATCATAATGTTCTTAAAATCATTGAGGAACCAAAATATAGTGAACCTACCAAAAGGCTTAAAGATAATAATAGACTAAAAGAGACTCAAAACCTCAATAAAAAATCATTTAGGAAAGCCTGCCCAAAAGCCCATTTGATCCAATATTTCTTGATGCCTCATATGAGCTTCACAAAATGACAAAAGGAAACCTATAATTAGAAATTCCAAAAATTGTAATAGGCTAGGATATAAAATATAATGGATAGGAATATGATCAATACATATGCCTATTCCAACCATAATAATAATAATAATAATAATAATAATAATAATAATAACTATCCTAAATCTTTTTATAGCTAGGTCCCAAGTCCTTGATGAGAATAGTTGAGGGTTGCATTAGGTAGTCGACATCCAACATAAAACTTATTGAATAATCATGACATGAATCCTTTAATAAATTATGTTATTGCTAGCACATTCCCAAGAAGTGACTAATTATATGTCTTAAATACAGAAAAAGAAGTTTACAAGGGAATCTATATTAGCACCTAAGTGTAGTGTTAAATAAGGAATGGGTTCACACATCATAGATGGATGTAGGAAATGAAACTAGTCCATGAAACTAGAATTCAAATTGGATATTTGAATATAGGTTATCTTACTAGTAAATTAATGAAATTTATTGATATTATAATTCATTAAATGATAATATTTTATGCATTCATTAAATTAAATGGGTTGTTGAGAAGGCTAAGGTGATTGATGATTTAGGATTTAAACTTTGATATTCAGGTACAAGTAGTACAAAAAATTGTGTAGGTGTGATTATAGATAGGAGTTTGAAGGATAATGTTATAAAAATTGATAGAATTGGAGACATAATTATTGATTCAAAGATTATTATTGATGCTAAGATTATTAATATTATAAGTTTTTATGCTACTCAAAGAGGTTTGGATATGTGTTTAAATTCAACATTTTGGAATGACTTAGAAGAATTAATTCAAAATATTCCTCTTAAGGAAATACCTTTGAAAGGAGGAGTTTTAAACTGATATGTTGGTAGTGAGGTAGAGGATTTTAAAAGCACTCATGGTGGCTATTGGTTTGGAGTGAATAATGAAGGAGGTAAGACTATGTTAAAGTTTTCTCTAGTTTATGATTTTGTAATTGCTAATACCTTATTTAAGAAAATAGATGAGCATCTCATTACTTTGAAGAATAGATATACTAAAACTTAGATTGATTATTTTCTTATAAGAATAATATATCATTTAGGTTGTAAAGATGGTAAACTTATTCAAAGTGAAAGTTTATCTACCCAACATTTCTTATTAGTTTGAAATTTTAAGATGAAGGGGAATAATATAAAAAAAATTAGCAAAATAGTGTTCTAAGATTAGGCGAGGCATTTAAAAAACCCTAACAAAAATATTTTTGAGGGTAAGATTCAAGATCTTAAGATTTTGTTTGTGAAAGAGAAAGCTAATGTTATGTAGACTAAAGTAGCTAGTAATATTAAGAATGTTTCAAAGGATGTGCTTTGAATTTCAAAAGGAAAATCTCCTAATAATAGAAATAGTTGGCGTTGGAATCAAATTCAACTAGTAAAGATGAATAATATGAATAATTATTTTAATAATTAGTTTATATGTAAAAACTTAAAAAATTTGGAAAGATATTAAGTTGTCCATAAGGAATCTAAGAAATCAGTTTATAATGAAAAGTCTTTAGATTTTAATATTTTATATAATATATTAGATACTAAAGAGGGAGAAAGGTATATATGTAAGCATTCCAACCAAAGAGATAGGAGTAGTATGAATTTAGTTCAAGTGAAATGCATTAAGGATGAAGATCAAAAAGTCCTTTTTTGGGAGGGGATATTTAGCAAAGGTGGATGAGATATTTTTCTATGATTTTCAATGAACATTGTGAGAATACGATTGAATTTTGTGTCCTTCTCAATCTAAATGAAAAATATATATTTTGTTTATCAACGTATTACTAAAACTTAAGTTAGATTGGATTTAATGAAAATAAAGTATGAAAAAACTAGAAGACCTGATGATATTCCAATAGAGGTCCAAAAATGCTTAGGAGATGAAGGAATTTCTTTGCTTACTAATTTTTTTAATATTATTTTGAAGACTAAAAAAATGTCAGAAGAGTTGAAAATGAGTGTGTTCATTCTTATTTTTAAGAATCAAGGTTATGCACAAATTGTGCGAATTATAGAGGAATTACGTCATACTAATGTTTCTCAAATCAATTTTGATTCATTCCGAGCAGGTCTACTATGGAAGATATTCATTTATTAAGAGGGTTTATGGAGAAGTTTAGAGACACTAAGGAGGATCTATATATGATATTTATTGATATAGAGAAAGCATTTTATAAAGTTCCAAAAGAAGTGCTATGGAGAGTTTTATAAAAGAAAGGGGTTAATAATGCTTATATTAAAGTCATTACGGATATGTATGCATGAGTTATTACATGAGTTCAAACACAAGGTTTGACCAAGTATTTTCCTATTTTAGTTGGATTAAATAAAGGATCAACCTTAAGCCCTTATCTTTTTTGCTTTGTTGAAGGATGTTCTAAATTTACATTTACAAGAGAATGTACCTTGGTGTATGTTTTTGATGATAACATTCTTCTTGTTGATAAGAATAGAGTAGGAGTTGAAGTTAAACTCAAATTATTGAGGTCAACCTTATAGTCTAAAGATTTTCAATTGAGTAGATCTTAAACTTATTACTTTGAGTGTAAATTTGGTAGTAATAGATCTAGTGGGGTGGTTTGTGACTTTGAGCGATTAAGTAATTAATAAGGTTTCTCATATTAGATATATTGGGTCTATTATTTAGAGTAATGTGAAAAAGATGGGGATATTATTAGTAGAATTCGAATTGGATGGCTGAAGTTGAGGAATGCTTTGGGTTTCTTGTGTGATAGAAAAGTACCACTCAATCTTAAGGGAAAATTTTATATGCTGGTGGTGTGACTTGCAATGCTTTATGGACCAGAATGTTGGCCATCAAAGTAGAAGCATAATATTAAGTTAAGTATTGTTAAGATGATGATGCTCAGGTGGATGAGTAGACTTACTCTTAAGAAATAAGATACAAAATGAGCATATCTGGGAAAAGGTTGGAGTAGTTCCAATGGAAAATAAGAATAGGTGAGCCGCCTAGATGGTTTGGCCATCTAAAATGTTTTCCTCCAATTGACCTTGTTAGGCTAGTAGATGTATTAAATTTGTCCTATGTTAAGAAAGGTAGAGGTAGACCTAAAAAGATTGGGTTAGAAAATATTATAAATGACCTTTCCTTATTAGATTTAAATGTGAATTTGACTCTTGAAAGACCAAATGTAGAAAAAGGATTCATGTAGCCGACACCAAGTAGTGGGATAGAGGCCTAATGTTGTTGTTATTGTTAATAATCATGATCCTAAAAAATCTAACCATTCTTAAGAGGAATAAAGAGAAAAATCCACTAACTAGAAACAATAATTGTAAAACAAACCTGAGCATAAAAAATCATTGATAATCCAATTGATACATTAACCCTCACAAGTCAATAATGTAGCCTAAGTTTAGCAAGAATAATACACACCCAACTAGAATCCATCCAAAAGGAAAAAAATAGAAAAAAAACAACCAACCATCAAACACAAACACCTGAATATTAACGATTTACCATTTATACTCCATTCTTCAACATGAAGGCCATAAATTAATTTTATATAGAGAGACAATAATGATGAAATGGAAAGAAAAACACATGGAGAGATAAAAACCGTAAACCAACCTTGACATAAACCCCTAAATCCACATGAACTAGTAGAAACATAATCCAATGCCACCCAAACCTTTCCAACCATAAGAACTAACAAAAAAAAAGAAAAAGTGGTGAACTCATAATATGAACGTAAAAAATTGGAAACCTAAAATTGATGTAAAGTCAATAACCATAATATAGCCAAAACACACACCCCTTAAGAAACATGAACCATCAAAAGTATAAGAAAGTACCACAAAAAGCTCTTCCATCCACATGAGCCATCCTTAAAATAAAAAATACAACAACCATCGAATATGATCCCATTATAATAACCGCATAAGAAAACATTCCCTGACCACTATACAAAACAAACCACTTATAAAAATATGTTAATAGCCACACAAAAATAATAGAATTTCAACCAAAAAGAAAATCTCAATTAGAGATGAAGAATACCATATTTGATCATGTCAAACTTGTGAAATCCTAATAAATGATAAAATAATAATAATACAACAAACATAACCAAAAATTTGTTCTAATATAAGATAAACCCAAAGCATCAATTCACATTATAACTCTCAGCTCGAGGTAGAGGATGGAAACTGAATAAGTAAAAGTAAATGAAAAAGTGAACATATAAAAAAAGGTGCCTATAATATATATATAGATTTGGAATCCCATTTGGTGGTCTATTTTTCTATGTTTGAGAAAAACCAACAAGAAATATAATATATGAAAAAAAATTTAAACCAGTAATGTTTGAAATTTTTATAGAAGATGATAGTGATGAGGACAAGGTCCAATTTGCAAGGAGATAGATTAAATATATCTACTATTTAGAGGTTAAAGTGATATGTTGAAAGCATAATCGTGCATACCTCATTATACCAATATGATGTAAAAAGGTTAACATGTAAAGCCTCCCCACCTTAAGTTTAGATTCTAAGGCAATTGGTTTATACACTCTACCCAAAATACCCTAGAAATTAATATAATGTTTGATGATCCATTAGTGGATGAAATAATATAACTACCCTTTGATTGGTACTCTAATTGTGTATTTAAATTTACTATGTTTTTTTAGCACCATGAGATTTGTCTAAAGGCGAGTCTTATTAATTTGAACACATGTTGAATACTAAATATTATAAATATACATTAAAAGCATGTCTTAGCTTTGGTACTTTTTTCTATTCTATGATGATGAAAATTGCTTAATCTAGTGTCCATTACTCTTTTTATAACAAATATTAAATCTTTAACAAACTCTATTTAGATACTTTAGATGATTTGGTTGAATGTCAGGTTAGAGAGGTAATTCCTAAATTTAAAGAGGAGATTAAATGTATGATTGATGATTTAAAAGAAATAAATTGGGAACTGAAGATGCCCATTATTTTGATTTCATAAGTTCTTTTTTTTTTTTTGAAGAGAAAGCCGAAGCTTAAATATTACTATTAAAAAAATGAGAAAGCAACTACAAGCTAGATTCCTCCTTCAAAATGTTGAAGAAAGAGAGAGGAACCTTATTCACTAAACAATCATCCCAACTAAAGTTACTAAAAAGGGCATAGTTAGCACATAAGTTTGCTAACTTATTACTTTCTCTACTAATAGAATTGAAAATAAAAAAATTAAAGTTAGTAAGTATTTCCATACCGTCATCCTTGAACTTCCCTGTTTTCCAAGCCTTTTGAAAATAAGAGATAATGTTTGAGTTATCTCATTCAATGATAATGCCTTTATATTTGAACATCCAATCATTAATCTCTTCCTTTAAAGAATGAACAGCTAGCAACTCCAATTGAGCAATATCCCAATGAACATAAGTTTTGCCATAAGCAAAGAGGAACCTCCCTTTACTATCCCGAAAAATTACAGTAATCCCCGCGTTTTATGAAGAAAGAAGAGTTTCGTCAACGTTAACCTTTAGCCAATTGGGTGGAGGAGGATGCCAAGCATTAGACAATCTTAACAATTGATTAACATCCCAAAAGCCCAAATTATATTGACTAAAGTTCTGAGAAACCGAAACTTGACAAATAGCATTTTAAGCAATTAAATTGGAATTATCTTAGACACCTTCATGAATCATCTTGTTTCTACTCTTCAAAGATAGGAAAACAATATTGCAATACAGATTAACCATCATACCTTTCTTCATAATATTATTTTCAAGCCCATTGATACAATGCTCACTTTTATCAAACATAGGAATTCCAAACTCCCAATGGTTTAAATGTTGAATTACCTCTCTAAGTTTCCAGCATCTACACATGATATGCTCCACATCTTCTATTGAATCACACCCCTTATGATAATTAGCATACTGGATCAATCTTCTATAGCATAAAAATTGGAGCGAGGGAATAGCATTTCTATTCAATCTCCACCAGAAAACCTCCACCCGAGCATTCAATTTAGCCTTTCTGATCCAATTCAAGTTTTGATCATTCTCAGTCCCATATGTAGTAGTTTTATTGATTAGTCCCAAAATTTTCATTCCATATTTTTGATTTATCTGCTCCATGTGATCCTCTTCTTTCTCCTGAGTTATTTTAATTTGCATGATCAAATTGATAAGCTCCCTACCAAAGTATTTTCTAAGCTCTTGTTCATTCCATTGGCCATCCAGAATGAACTGTTTTACATGAAGAGGGTTGTCTTCAATTGGGATGAAGAATGTAGGCCACCTGTGTATACATTTGTCCAGTATCCAGTTATTCTTAAGTGCATCAACAGAATCTCCATTTACTACCTTCCATCTTACTATCAGCTTAAGCATTTTAAAACCCTCTCCTAGTAATTTAAATGCTGAAAAACAACATCCTCTGCTAATACCTTTCTCCAATATTTCACCATATTTTTGTTGCAAACCAATTTTCAGGTTTTATGTTTTGATGATTGACAAACACTTTTTCTCTTGGACTACTTGTTGCTTCAAACTTTTCAGGAATCGAAGATCGTACGATCAAGAAGGAGCCAAGTTCAGGATTGCGTAGGTTTAGGGTTAAGACAGTCTGTAATTTTATTTTTCACCTTTTGAGTTACTTGTAATAGCCAAAAAGACTGATACTAAGTAACCCTTCACACACACAATTGAGAGGCTTAGAAATTCTGTTTTTGACCACATCAGCCCGGCCGATATTTATATCGTCCGGGACGATCTGCTTAAAACAGAAAGTCTAATTAAGGATTCTTAATCAAGGCAGCCGACATTAACCTATCGGCCTGGACGATACTTCCTTGATTTATACTAATCGGCCAGGCTGATGTCCATATCGGCCTGGACGATAAAGTCGGCTAGTTGAAATTAATGAGCTCCTCTTGAGCTCTTCTATTTAAAGAGCTCTTCTCCAACATTTTTAAACACCTTTGGCTGCTGCCTTGACCTGTGAAGACCTTGAGGAGAGAAAGAGAGAGAGGGAGAGAGAGAGGATCTTGTGAGGGGGAGCTTGTGAGGGGATTCACAAGGGTTGCTCAAGGATTGCTCTGCTTGTCTTTCGTCTGGAGTTTCTCGTCCGTGGAAGGGTCGAAAGAGGTAAGGAGTTTGCTTTTGGTTGTGGTTCTCTGCCAGCTTCAGGAGGAAGCAAAAGGAGGTGGGTTCTCTGCCTTGCCGGGGTTGCAAAAAGGAGTTTCTTGTGAGGGCTTCTCCACCTAGCTGTGGGGGCTAAAGGAGAGTCACGTTTTGTAGTGCAATACTTGGAGGGTGACTCCAAGGAGTGGACGTAGGTCGAGTCGACCGAACCACTATAAATTTCTGTGTTCCTTTTCTTGCTTCCGCACTTTTAAATTCCGCATTTTTTTTTGTGGTGTGATTTGGTTTGTGATTTTATTTCTTTGTCTTAAGAATTTTTTTAAATACCAATTCACCCCCCCTCTTGGTTAGCTTGGGACTAAGTTCATAGGGCTTAACATCCCGAACGAACTTTCAATTTTGATGCCATTACTATGTGTAAGAGTGATTGATTATCTTGTATGAACCTCCAAGCTAATCAAGCTCTTAAAGCAGGAGTTTTTGTAATATTTGAATGCAAGCCATGGCCCCCACTTCTAATAGGCTGACACATTTCAGTCCAGCTGACGTAATGCATCCCCATTGAGCCATTCTTCTTATTCCAAATGAAATTCCTGTATAATTTATGCAGTTCTTCCAGCACCCTCTTAGGCACTAGAGAGTGAGCTGCGTAAAAGGTAGGAAGAGCTAACAAAACTGACTTCACCAAAATCAGTTTACCCGCCAGTGATAAGCATTTGCTACCCCATTGATTAAGCTTCCTCAATGCGTTATCAATGATGAACTGAAAATCTTCACTCCCGAGTCTTCTCAAAGCTATCTTTAACCCAAGATAGTTGAACTCTTTAACGTGTTTAAAGCCCATAATTCTTGAGACACATTTCTTCTTTCTCCTCTCCACATGTTTCCGGAACATAATAAAATATTTATTATAGTTTATTTTTTGCCCAGTCCATTCACAAAAATTATGAAGGATATTCTTCACTCCCAAAACCTCTTCCCTATTTTCTTAGAAAACATGATTACATTGTCTGCATATAGTAAATGGGAAATTCTTGGCCCTTTTGAATTAATCTTGATACCACAGGAGCTATGATAAAAGGCATTTGTGAGAAGTTGTGAGCAAAGTATAAATAGGATGGGAGATAAGGGTCATCCTTGCCAAAATCCGATTCTAGCTTGAATCCAACTTAAACAATTGCCATTGATGATTACAAAGAACTTGGAGTCTTCTACACACTCCATGATTAGCTTGGATAATTTAGGAGCAAAGTTAAAATACTCCAACACTTTCCTTAGTGAAGACAAAGCCATGGAATCATAGGATTGTTCCATGTCTACTTTGAAGGATACTAGACCTATGGAATTTTTAAGAACCTTAGCTTGTGAAATATTTCTTGTGCCACCAATAAATGATCTAATAAGGATCTCACCTTAATGAATGTCGCTTGCTCCATAGAGATAAGTTAAGGAATGACAACATTTAGTTTATTCAATATTATCCTTGCCGCTACCTTATATTGCATAGACTTATTGGTCTATAATTGGATGGAAGATTGGGATTTGAAACTTTGGGGATAAGAATTATAAGTGTTTCTTTTCATTCCTTGTTAAGCTCTCCATGGATAAAGAAATTGCTAATAGCCTTCCAAAAATCATCTTTGATGATTTCCCAATAGACTTTAATGAAAGTATGAGAAATGTTGAAACTTGTTCAATATGAATTAGGTTGTTAGACCTAAGCCTATATCCCAACGGCTAACTAGGAGGGGGGTGAATTGGTAATTTAAAAATTATCCCTCATTTAAAATTTAAACCAAAAATAACTTTAGTGAATTTTTGTAGAAAAAAGGTTTTTTAACCACAAATTAAGCGATAAAGTAAAGTAAAAAACAAAAGCAGCAGAAAATAAAAAGACACAAGATTTATAGTTATTCGGTCAAACACGACCTACATCTACACCCCGGAGGCACCCTCTGAGTATTGCACTAATTAATACCACTATTGAATCTCCTTTTGCAGAGAATCGTCATCCTTTTACACTCTCCAAGTGTTGGCAGAGAACCGTCCGTCCTTTCACACTCTCCAAGTGTAGGCAGAGAACCGTTCGGCTGTTCAGACTTTCCAAGTGTAGGTAGAGAACCCTTCGGCTGTTCACACTTTCCAAGTGTAGCCAGAGAACCCTTCGTTCTTTCACACTCCACGAGTGTCGGCAGAGAATCGGATCTCCTTGATAGATCTTCTCATGAGAAATCTAGAAGGACGAGAGAAAAGAGTGAAGTAATCAAAAATCTCAATTGGAAATTCTTACCTTTGAGTACCAAATGAATCCTTCATGCTCCAGTAGTAAGAATTCTCCTTCAAACACTCTCTCACACTCTCTCCTTCACTCTCCCTTCAGTTTACATGAAGATTAGTAGGCAAAAAGATTACAAGATAGTTTTAAGAGGACCTTATATAAGAAAGAAGAAAAATCATCCAAAAACTACTGACTTCCAAGTCTATACACAGTCGATCATCCTTGACGATCGTCAGATCATCCTGTACAAATAGTGTAAAATCAGTTGCATACGAACCCTATATATATTGGTACGAACTAACTTTGTACATGATTATCATTCCGTACGAACTAAGTTCATCCAGGGACGAACAATTATATCAAGGGTTCATTCGAACAAAACCGCAGGATGGTCCCAGAATTTTAAGGAATAGAGGACATCATCCTGGGACGAAGATGAGTGTTCGTCTAGACGAATAGTTCATGTCATGTGCCCAGAGAACTTTGTCCGGATACGAACAGGATGAATCGTCTGGACTATCAGCACAAAGTGAGAATCCAGAGCTAATCATCCTGGGACGAATTATATAATTCATCCAGATGATCAATACAAAGTGAGAAATCCAGAGCCCATCGTCCAGGAATGAATGGTACACTTTGTCTAGACAAACAGTTCAAAGTGAGAATCCAGAGTACATCGTCCCGGGATGAATAGGGAAACTCGTCTGTGTTAAGAGAATTTCTATTTTCATGTTTTACATTCTTGCAACCTATATAGTTTTGATGATTTTAAATATTATTTTTTTAAGTATTATATTCTCCTAACACTTTTTGGAAGACTTATTTTTGCTCTTGTGTGGACTAAGATTTTAGGAAAATCGAACTTTAGACTAAAGAACACTTCAAATCAAATTCAGCATGAGATAGTTTGTAAATTAAAGTTTGTTTTTTTTTTTTTGTAATGAGTTTGAGAGAGTATGATTGTAATTGAGTAGCTTAGCACACACACACTTGGGGAGATCTTTAAAAAATCATATTGATCTTACGGGACGAACCAAGTTCGTACGTGACAATCAGGTCAGTTATCCGGTCGAAAGAGAAATGGAACGAACATGAAGTGAGAAAATTTTTCTAAGTCCTGATCATCCATATGAATTTACAGATTCATCCCTGGATGATGTTCTTTGAATTCTCACTTTGAAATGATCACCCAGATGAAGTGTACCATTTGTCCCTGGATGAAGTCCTCTGGATACTTGAGTTACACTAATCGTCCAGACGATCCATCCGATTCGTCCCTGGATAAGTCCTCTAGACACTTGAGTTAGACTAATCGTCTAGACGATCCATCCTGCTCATCCCTGGATGAAGTTCTCTGGACACATGACTTGAACTATTCGTCCACACGAACATTCATGTTCGTCCAAGGATGAAGTCCTCTATTCCCTAAAAATTTGGGACCATCCTGCAGTTTTGTCAGAACAAACCCTTGATATAACTGTTCGTCCCAATATGAAAATATTTAATATGGGGCAATGATCGGGTACGAAGTCAGTTCGTACAAATATACATTGGTTTTGTATGCAGCAATTTTAATACTATTCATACAAGACGATCCGACGATTGTCTGGGATGACTTACTGTGTACAGACTTGAAAGTCAATAGCTTTTGGATGGATTTTCATGTCTTTCCTATATAAAGTCCACTTAGATCTGTCTTGTAATCTTTTTTCCTATTGATCTTTGTGTTAACTGAAGGGAGAGTGAAGGAGAGAGTGTGAGAGAGTGTTTAAAGGAGGATTCACACTCCTGAGCGTGAAGGATTCATTCGGTACTCAAAGGTAAGAATCTCTAATTATAATTTATGATTACTTCACTCTTTTCTCTCATCCTTCTAGATTTTTTATGAGAAGATCTGTCAAGGAGATCTGGTTCTCTGCCAACACTTGGAGAGAGTGCAGACGAAGGGTTCTCTACCTACACTTGGAGAGAGTGCAGACGAAGGATTCTCTACCTACACTTGGAGAGTGTGAAAGGATGAAGGGTTCTCTACCTACACTTCGAGAGTGTGAATAGTCGAAGGGTTATCTGACTACACTTGGAGAGTGTGAAAGGATTAAGGTTTCTCTGCCCACTCTTGGAGAGTGTGAAAGGATGGACAGTTCTCTGCCATTATTTGGAGAGTGTAAAAGGATGTCGGTTCTCTGCCGCATCGAGTAGTGTTGGAAGAGAGTTTTTGTGAAGGCTTCTCCGCCTTACTGTGGGTGCAAAAGGAGAGTCACTAGTGGTATTAGTGAAATACTCGGAGAGTGCCTCCGGGGAGTGGATGTATGTCATGTTTGACCGAACCACTATAAATCTTGTTTCTTTTTATTTTTCGTTGCTTTTGGTTTTACTTTTTAAATTTGTGGTTGAAAAACCTTTTCTACAAAAATTCACTAAAGTTATTATCGGTTCAATTTTAAAAAGAGGGATAAATTTTTAATTACCAATTCACCCCCCTCCTCTTGGTTAGCCACTGGGATATATGCTTAGGTCTAACAACCTAATTCATATTGAACAAGTTTCAACAAGTGGTATCAGATCTTTGTTTCAAAATCATTAGTTTAGACTACTTTTTGATTAATGTAGATGACTACATTTGGAAATCGAAATATACATGAGGGTTCCTCTATAACTAAACCTCCATTATTCAACAATATTCCTTTTAATTTTTGGAAAACACGCATGTCTACATTTTTATAGTTACTTGATTACCGTATGTGAATCTTAATTCATGAAGGATATACTAAACCAACTAGACTAGTTCATAGAGTTAGAGTTGAAACACCTTTTGTGGACTGGACAGTAGAAGAACGTGACTTAGCACAACTAAATGCCTAATGCTTAAATAGTTTCTTTTGTACTCTTAAATCAGAAGATTAAATGCGAGTTTCTACTTGTAAGAGTGGAAAGGACATATGGGATAGACTTTATATAACTTATGAGGGGACTAATGAGGTTAAGCAATCAAGACTTAATATCTTGTTGCCTGACTATGAAATATTTCGCATGAAACTAAAGGAATTCATTTCTGATATGTACTAAAGAATCACATAAATAGTCACCTCTTATATGCATTGGATAGGGAACTAACGAATGTTGAAATGGTTAATAAGATATTTTGTTGTTTTCCTACTGCTTATGATGTTAAAATTACTATAATTATAGAGTCTAAAGATCTAAAAATTTACTCTATTGACAATCTTCTTGGATTGTTAATTGCTTACGAGCAAGAAGAGCCAAGGAAAAATTGATGTAGGTGAACCACGAAGGGAGAAGAACATAGCACTGAAAGTGGAGGAGTCAGATAGTGAACACTCACAACATGAGGATGAAGATGACATCGCACTAATGACTAGACAATTCAGAAGCTTTCTAAAGAGGAAGCAAAAGATACGCAAGCAACAGAATTGAGGTAAATTTAATAGAAATATCAAGGTTATAAATGATGTTATTTGCTATGAGTGCAGGAAACCTGAATATATTAAGACAGACTGCCCAAAAATCAAAGCCACTCATAGCAAGGAGAAGGTAGAGGAGAAACCAATTGTGAAGAAGAGCAAGTGGAAATTCTAAAGAGCTTTCTGGGTGGACTCAGCTTCAGACTCATTAGAGATGGAAAAGGAAGAGGATGTCACTAATCTGTTCTTAATGGCCGATAATCTTGATCAGTCAGATCAAGAAGAGGTATGTGACTTGACTTATAATGAACTTTTTGAGGTTTCTGAATACATGCATGATGCATATAGAAAATTAAAGAAAATGCATACTTGTCTGAGCTTATAAATTTAGGAATTACAAAAGGAACATGAAATTATTAGGAAAGATCATGTTTTAATTGATGACAATCACATTAAATTACTTGATCAGTTTGATGATTTGAATAAAAATCATAAAATGTTAAAAATATTATTTGTAGAACTTTAAATTGAAATCAAGAATAATATGGATGAATCATAGAGTAAAATATATTGAATCAAGAATACAAATTAAATTTTAGGATATATGAATTCATTTTATAAATTGAAGATAAATGCTCTCGAGGATAATTGGATACCCTCTAAACTTGAAGATTTCACTAATCCTATTTTGTATCCTAAATTTATGCAATCCCTTAATAGAAAAATGAATAGTAAAAGACTTAGGAATTCATTTCCAAAAGTTAAATGTAATAATTATGGATTGATTGGACATATATCTTAGACCCGTATTTTAAAGAAGAAAACTTATTTGGTGTGGAAACCTAAGATGCATAAATTTAGATATATCATACATGCATCTATTAATAAATTGTCAAAAGGAGAACCCAACCTTGTTTGGGTTCCTAGGTCTAACATTTGATAATTTTGTAGGGCCACTCTCACACAAGACCTCGTGAGAGCATATGGTACCTGGATAGGGATGCTCAAACCATATGACTGAAGATACTGCACAATTCATATCGCTAGAAGCTAGGAGTGGACGCAAGATTACACTTGGAGATAACACCACAAGGAAGGTGGTTGGATCAAGTATGCTTGGAAATCTTAAAAAAAAAATCATTAAAAATATGTTATTGGTAGAAGGCTTAAAGCATAATTTATTAAGTATATTCCAGCTATGTGATAAAGGATACTGTGTAAAATATTTTCCTACTAGCTGCATATTAAGCCTAAATGGAAATGATATTTTGAATGGTACAAGGGTAAACAACTTGTATATGCTAGACATGAATTACATTAAAACTTCTACTGCTTTTTGTTTAAAAACTATTTCTGATGAGACATGGCTTTGGCATAGGAGATTTTGTCACTCTAGCATGGAAAACCTTAGGAGGATTACCCAAAAGAACCAAGTAAGAGGTATACCAAAACTAGACTTTACTAAGGACCACCTTTATGATGCATGTAAATTAGGAAAATAGGTGAAATCCTCTTTTTAGTCCAATAAGGATCTTAGAACTAGTAAACCATTGGAGATTTTACATATGGGTCTTTTTGGACCTGTTGGAACTATAAGTCTAGGAGGGAAGGTATACGGATTTGTGATTGTGGATGATTCTCTAGATTCATATGGGTTAGATTTTTATTTCATAAGAGTGAATCATTTGAGAAATTTAGAAACTTTTTGACTTGGATTCAAAGAAAGCTAGGATGTGAAATTATGACTATTCAAAGTGATCATGGAGGAGAATTTGAGAATAAAAAATTTGAGGGTTTTTGTAAGGAAAAAAGAATTGATCATAATTTTTCTGCACCTAGAACCCCTCAACAGATTGAGGTAGTCATAAGAAAAATAGAACATTAATAGAAGCCACCTGAGCCATGTTGGCAGAATACTCACTTCCTAAATATTTTGGGCTTAGGCAGTTAGCACTGCATGTTATATTCTGAATATGGTGAATTTGAGATCAAAATTAAATAAAATACCCTATGAGTTGTTAAAAGAAAGAACACTTAATTTATCACAATTGCATATTTTTGGTTGTAAGGTGTTTATTCATAACAATGGAAAATCTGCCTTAGGAAAATTTGATCCAAAATCAGATGAAGGAATTTTTATAGGATACTCAAGTGTTGGAAAATCTTATAGAGCATTCAATAAAAAAACTTTGATAATTGAGGAATCCACACATGTTGTATTTGATGAATCTGAAATTTTGGAAGAGCCAAATATTGTAGAAGATGAGATTGAGATTAACTCCAAAAAAATTGATAAAATAAATTTGGAAGAAAATTTGGAGATAGAAAACTCTTTACCTAGAGATTTTCTAAAAATCACTCAAAGAAATTTATTATAAGTGAACCTAGAGAGGGTGTAAGGACTAGGAGTGGACTAAACAAAGAAGTCAATCATTCAGCCTTTATTTTAATCATAGAACCCATAAATATTCATTAAGCACTTTCGGATGAATTTTGGATTTGGGCTATGCAAGAAGAGTTAAATTAATTTGTAAGAAAGAAAGTTTGGGAATTAACTGCAAGGCCAAAGGATCAAAGTGTAGTCGGAACTAAGTGGGTATTCAAAAATAAAATGAATAACTTAGGAGTAGTCATTAGAAATAAGGCTAGATTCATAGCTTATGGGTATAATCAGATTGAAGGGATTAATTTTGAGGAGATTTTTTCCCCTGTAGCGATACTTGAAGCCATTAGGGTTTTGTTAGCCTTTGCCGATTTTAGATGATTTATATTGTACTAAATGGTATAAAAAGTGCCTTTTTAAATGGGGTTATTCAAGAGAATGTTTTTATAGAACAACCTCCAAGTTTTGAAAATTTTTAGCACCCAAATCATATTTCAAACTAAAAAAGACATTATATGAATTGAAATAGACATTTAGGGCTTGGTATGAGAGATTGTGCTCCTTTCTACTTAAAAGATCATTTGAAAAAGGAAGTGTAGATACAACTCTCTTTTTGAAAAAAATTGGAAAGAATATACTCATTGTACACATTTATGTTGATGACATCATCTTTGGATCTTCAAATAAAAATCTTTGTGATGATTTTTCTAACACACTGAGTAGTGAATTTGATATGAGTCTAATGAGAGTTTTAAGTTACTTTCTAGGCTTTAGCATTAAGCAAATTGAGAAGGTACATTTCTTAGTCAGTCGAAGTATGTTAAGGACATCCTCAAAAAGTATGAAATAGACAATGCTAAACCTGTTAGTACACCTATGAGTTCCTCAGTTCAGTTTAATAAGGACCCTAACGGAGAATCTATTGATCAAAAAAAATTTAGAGGGATAATTAGATCTTTGCTTTACTTGACAGCTAGCCGGCCCGATATCATGTTTAGTGTTTGTTTGTGTGCTAGATTTCAATTAGATCCAAAAGAATCACATTTGATAGCAGTAAAAAGGATTTTAAGATATCTGTTAGGAACTCAGAATTTAGGAATTTGGTATTCTAAGTTTAGCTCTTTATTTGAAATGATTGATTATTCAGATTCTGACTTTGCAGGTTATAGGATTGATAAAAAGAGCACTTCTAGAACATGTTAGTTTATTGGAAATTCTTTAGTCACTTGGTCCAGTTGAAAACAAAATTTAGTAGCCCTATTTATTGCTGAAGCTGAATACATAGCATTAGGAAGTTGTGTGGCTCAAGTACTTTGGTTAAAATAATAGTTAATTGATTTAGGATTAACTATAGGCACTATTCCCATTTTTTGTGATAACACTAATGCTATTTTTGTTTCTAAAAATCATATTCAACATTCAAGAACCAAACATATAGACATCTGACATCATTTTATAAGGGATCTTGTATCCAAAGAAGAAATTGAACTCATTCATGTTTCTACAGAAAATAAACTTACAGACATTTTTAAAAAATCACAAGCCTTTGATACGTTCATTACATTAAGAACAAGGCTTGGTGTGATCGATTTGAATGCTTAAATAAATAATTCTACAACATTGATGTGTGTTTTTCTAGTTAGTGTTTTGTGTGTATTTTTGAGTTTGTGTTTTCTGTATTTGAGTTTCTATTTTTTTGTATTTTGAATCATTTTTTATTGTGTTTATATTTTAGTTTTGAAAAATTCTCACATCTAGATTTTTTAATGCATGCTTGAAAATTAAGTGAAAATTGTCTAGGATGAAATTCATTTCGTACGGGACAAATTGTATAGTGCATTAACTGTTAGATTTAAACATTTTGCATACAGTTTTTCAATTTTTATTTTACTATTCATTTGTATGATCATCATGATCATCCGGGCGATCTGTTCAAACGTATGTATGAATGTTGATAGTTAAATGGATAAGGTCATTTTTATTATGCATGATCGTACGTACGAACCTATGGTTCGTATAGACGAATGCTTGGAAATTCAATATGGGGGACGGTTTAAACTACTATTAAAATGATCGTAAATGTTTGATCATCTAGGATGAACACCTGTTCACCTATACGATCGTTTGGTCAAAAGTCTGTACGAAAGCATGCATCGTAACTTGTGTGATTACGAAAATCCATTTCATTTTTTGACTCATTCGTTCGTCCATAAGAAATTTTATTCGTATAGGACGAACTGAAATTTGTACGGAACAAATTTAATTTTGTATGTACGAAAACTTATTTTTTCATTAAATTTAAGGGCTTTGAAATCAAATGTCATCACTTCAAACATCCCTTTCAAACCCCTTTTCCCTTAGATCTTATCCATGGCTAGCTCTCGCAAAAGACAAAAGGTATTGGTTAAGGGAGCTCCCAAAAACTCTACTGAAAACATCCTGTCCAAGGCCAATGAGGAGTCATTTCCTAAATTTTCTTCTGCCAAAATCACTCCATCTAGAGTTCTTCTTCAAGAACAACTGAATTTTAAGGTAATGAATCTATTTGCTGCTACCTAATTTGGTCTCATTCTCTCTCTAGTCCACTTCTACAATAAGGAGACCTTTCACTAGTTCCTTGCAAACATGTCCTTTAACTCTGACCATTCTGTGATTAGGTCATTTATTTTTAAGAATAAAGTAGAGATCACTAAGGCAGACTTAGTAATTTTTTTGAACTTAAGGACTGAAGGGATTAGAGCCCATACCTGACCAATTCTTCTGATTTTGACTAGTCTGAAATAAATAATGTTATTAGAGGACATGGTGGAGTAACTCATGTATTCAAAGTATTAACTCTTAGTAAAAAGGCCCGAATAATATAGTATGTTCTTCGTACTTCTATTATACCTAAAGCTGGTGATCGAGTAAACATTACTCCTCTTCTTTCTATAGTGACCTATCTAATTCTAACTAGCCAACACATAGATGAAGTCTAATTAATTATTGACTACCGTTATGGACTTTCAGAAATTGGCCAAGTCTCCCACAAGAGAAAGAAAAACATTTCCTTAGGATATCTTGTGACTTACATTTTTGAGAAGAAGTATAATCTAGTTCATCCAATTCAAGATTTTGAAGAACCTCAATACTACAATGATGGATCTTTTAGAGCAAACATCCATAAAGAAACACATGTTATTAGTGGGAGGAACCTGAACCTGCACCTGCACCTGCACCTCCACCTGCACCTACTGGTGAACCAAATTATCAAGATTTTGTTCACAGATTTGATCGTCTAGAGACTCATTTTGATCAAAGAATTGGTCAAATTGAAACTCACTTATAACAACAGGATGCTCAGCACAATCAGGACATGGGATGGATGCAAGAGAAAATAGATGATATAAGTTCCAATATGCTTATGATAAGCAATTATTTTAATTTCTTCACTGCTCCATCT
The DNA here is from genome assembly GCF_001605985.2 of Dendrobium catenatum. Lineage (NCBI taxonomy): Eukaryota > Viridiplantae > Streptophyta > Magnoliopsida > Asparagales > Orchidaceae > Dendrobium > Dendrobium catenatum. The sequence continues at coordinate 30,653 of NW_021563428.1, forward strand.
CCTCCTACTCCAGATCAGGGCCCCTCAGAGTGATTCATGTACTTCCTTATGATCTGCTTTAGTTTATGTACTTGTGATGAGATTGATTGTGATGTGATGTGTTTTAGTTATGTATTAGTTTCATTTGATGTGTTAGCATTTATGTTTTAAGTTCAAATTGAAAACGTATTGATATCATTTCTGCTGATTGTAATATTCTTCATAATGATATCAATTTAAGTTATCTTGTCTTGATTTTAATCTTATTTTGAAATGTGTATTAGCATATATGAAAATCCCTAACTTTTTTGATCTTACAAGTGCTATACCTTGAAGTGCAATACAAAATTAAATTCATTAGAAAATCAAAATTTTCTAAATTTAAGTTGAGCTTATAACTTGATGTAATTAAGAATGTCATTCTCATGTCTCTTGTTAGACTAATTTAAATTTTTATATTATTATTGGAATTGTGGTGTTTTTTTATTCAGTATTTTTATTATTAATATAAATATTATTATACTTAAGAGAAATTTAAAAATTTTAATTATTAATTAGGGAAGATCAATATTACTCTTGAAAAATGTATAAATGTACAAAGATAAAAAAAAGCGCAATGGTTCGCAATTTGAAGAGGCACAAAATAAGCCCACAAGTAAAAAGATGCACAAAAATGTGCCCTAACTATTAAAAAAGATGCGCAAAGCGCCATATGTGGTAGTTATTTCTTTCCATAATCTTTTAATCTTTTAAATCAAATTAATATTCTGTATGATTTTATTTGGTATTGAAAATTTGAAATATATAAATTTTATATTCATCATTTTTGCAATGATATTTTTTTATCTCAATGTCTAAATTGACTCATATTTCTAATAATTCTTTTTATTATCGATGTTATATCTCTTCTTAAATCATATGAATCACTTTATTTCCCTAATGATTTTTTATTTTATTTGAAAAATTTATTTCAATCACTTTTAAGGATCTCTTATAAAAGGATTATCATATGACTTCTTATATTTTCGTTCTTTTTCTTCTTCTCTTTTTGTTATTGTCAAAAAGGGGGAAAATATTGTTTGTTCGTATTTTGTTCTTATTTTTGTTCTGTATCATATTTTTGTTTCGTATCGTATCTGTTTGTATTTTTAGATTTGTTTCGTAACATATTTATTTGTATTTTTTAAAAAATATATATATAATAAAAAAGAGATAAAATTGTCGTGCAATGCCTCCTTATTTTCACATGTTTATCAATTCAAGGGAATTTTAGGAGATTCTTAGAATTTGAAAATTATAAAAATAATAATTGTTTTGCCATCATAAGAAAGGGGGAGATTGTTAAGAGAGTTGCTATTTGCATCTTTTACATTCTTGCAACTTGTATAGTTTTGATGATTCCAAATATTATTGTTTTAAGTATTATATACTCCTAACACTTTTTGGAAGAATTATTTTTTCTCTTGCATGGACTAACATTTCAGGAAAAATGAACTTCAGACTAAAGAAGACTTTAAATCAAATTTAGCATGAGATAATTTATCAATTGAAGTTTGTATTTTTTATTTTATTGAGTTTGAGAGAGTATGATTGTAATTAAGTAGCTTAGCACACACACACTTGAGGAGATCTTTAAAAAAGCATACTGATCGTACGGGACAAACCAAGTTCGTATAGGACGATCAGGTCAGTTATCCCCTTGGAAGAGAATTGGAACTAACAGAAAGTGAGAAAATTTTCTAAGTCTTGATCGTCCAGACGAATTTCCATATTCATCCCTTAACGATGTTTTCTAGATTCTCATTTTGAACTGTTCATCCAGATGAAGTGTACCATTCATCCCTGGATAAAGTCCTCTAGATACTTGAGTTGCACTAGTCATCTAGACGATCCATCTGGTTCATCCCTAAATGAAGTCCTCTAGACACTTGAGTTAGACTAATTGTCCAAACGATCCATCCTGCTCGTCCCAGGATGAAGTTCTCTGGACAAATGACTTGAACTATTCATCCAGACGAATATTCATGTTCGTCCCGGATGAAGTCATCTATTCCCTAAATATTTTGGACCGTCCTACAGTTTCGTTAGAACGAACCCTTGATATAACTATTTGTCCTAGAATGAACATATTTCGTATAGGACAATGATCTGGTACGAAATCAGTTCGTACCAATATACATTGGGTTTTTATGCAGCTATTTTAACACTATTCGTACAGGATGATCTGACGATCGTTCAGGACGATCGACTGTGTACAGACTTGAAAGTCAGCAGTTTTTGGATGGTTTTTTGTGTCTTTTCTATATAAAGTCCACTTAAAATTATCTTGTAATCTTTTTGCCTATTGATATTCATGTTAACTTAAGGGAGAGTGAAGGAGAGAGTGTGAGAGAGTATTTAAAGGAGGATTCTTACTACTGGAGCTTGAAGGATTCATTTGGTACTCAAAGGTGCTTGTGATTAGTTCACTCTTTTCTCTCGTCCTTCTAGATTTCTTGTGAGAAGATCTGTCAAGGAGATCCGGTTCTCTGCCGACACTTGGAGAGTGTGAACATACGAAGGGTTCTCTGCCTAAACTTAGAGAGTGTAAAAGGACAAAGGGTTCTCTGCCTACACTTGGAGAGTGTGAATAGCTGAAGGGTTCTCTGCCTACACTTGGAGAGTGTGAAAGGACGAAGGTTTCTTTGCCCATGCTTGGAGAGTTTGAAAGGATGAACAGTTCTTTGCCAACACTTATAGAGTGTAAAAGGATGACGGTTCTCTACCGCATCGGGTAGTGGTGGAAGAGAGTTTTTGTGAAGGCTTCTCCGCCTTGCTGTGTGTGCAAAAAGAGAGTCACTAGTGATATTAGATCAATACTCAGAGGGTGCTTCCGGCGAGTGGATGTAGGTTGTGATTGACCAAACCAATATAAATCTTATGTCTTTTTATTTTTCGCTGCTTTTGGTTTTACTTTTTAAATTAGTGGTTGAAAAATCTTTTCTATAAAAATTCACTAAAGTTATTATCGGTTCCATTTTAAAAAGTGGGATAAATTTTTAATTACCAATTCACCCCCCTTCTTGGTTAGCCGCTGGGATATAATCTTAGGAATAACTACCTAATTCATATTGAAAAAGTTTCAACAGTCTGGACGATCCGGACTTAGAAAAATTTTCTCACTTCCTGTTCGTTCCATAAGTGAGAAAATTTTTCTAAATCACACTGATCTTTGTATGATTTCAAAAATTTTTCTAAGTCAGGGGATAACTGACCTGATCATCCCGTACGAACTTGGTTCATCCCGTATGATCAGTATGATTTCATAAAGATCTCCCCAAGTGTGTGTATGATAAGCTACTCGATTACAATCACAATCTCTCAAACTCAATAGAATGAAAAATACAAACTTCAATTTACAAATTATGATGTGATGAATTTGATTTGAAGTCCTCAGTAGTCTGGAGTACGAGTATCCTGAAATGTTAGTCCATACAAGAGCAAAAATAATTCTTTGAAAAAGTGTTAGGAGAATATAATGCTTAAAACAATATTATTTAGAATCATCAAAACTTTACAAGTTACAAGAATATAAAACATGCAAATAGCAAATCTCTTTATAATCTCCCTCTTTTTGATGATGGAAAAATAATTATTGCTTGTATAATTTTCAAATTCTAAGAATCTCCTAAACTCCCCCTAAATTTATAAACATGTGAGAATAAGGAGACATTTGAGCATATTTTTTTTTTTTAAGTTTTTGCTTGAACATAAACACAAACACAGAGAGACACACACATAAAGAATCAATCAGAACATATGATCACTAGAACATAAAGTACAATGATAAAACAATGATTAAAAAAAAATGCAATGATAGTTACAAAACAAAATAATATTTCTCCCCCTTTTTAACAACAGCAAAAATGAGAAGAAGAAAAAGAACAAAAATAGAAATGTAAGCAGTCATATGATAATCCTTTTATAATTGATCGTTGAAAGTGATTGAAATAAATTTTGCAAATAAAATCAAATCTTTATGAAAATAAAATGATTCATAGGATTTAAGAAGAGATATAACATTGATAGTAAAGAGCATTTATCAAAAACATGAGTGAATTTAGACTTTGAGATAAAGAATATCTTTGCATAAAGGATGAATATTATATTTATATATTTCAAATTTCAATATGAAACAAAATTGTGCAGAAGATTAATTTGATTTAAAAGATTGAAAGATTAAGAAAAGAATCTGAACAAAATACAACTTCTCGTGCTTTGCGCATCTTTTCAATATTTGTGGCACTTTTTATGCATCTTTTTATAGGTGAGCTAATTTTGTGCATCTTTTTTAATTTGCGAACTTTTACGCATTCTTTTGATTTTTGTATATTTGTACATTTTCAAGTGTATTCTGAATCTTTCCAAAATCAATAATCTAAAATTTCAAATTTCTCTAAGTACAATAATATTTATATTGATAATAGAAATACTAAATAAGAAAACATTACAATTGCAATAATAATATGAAAATTGAAATTAGTCTAACAAGAGATATGAGAATGACATTCTTAATTACATCAAGTTATAAGCACAACTTAAATTTAGAAAAATTTGATTTTCTAATGAATTTAATTTTATGTTGCAGTTCAAGGTATAGTACTTGTAAGATCAAAAAATTTAGAGATTTTCATATAAGCGAACACACATTTCAAAACAAGATTAAAACTAAGACAAGATAACTTGTATTGATATCATGATGAAGAATATTACAATTAGTAGAAATGATATCAATACGCTTACAACCTGAACTTTAAAACATAAAACTTAAATGCTAACACATCAAATGATACTAACTTATAACAAATACAAAACACATTAATCACATCACAATCACATCACATCAGCTATAAAAGATCATAAGAAAGTACATATATCACTCTAAAAGACCCTGATCTGGAGGAGGTGGAGCATTGAAGAAATTAAAATAACTGTTCATCATAAGAATATTAGAACTTATACCATCTATCTGCTCACACATCCATCCCATGTCCTGATTATACTGAGCTTCCTTCTATTGTAAGTGAGTTTAAATTTGATCAAATATTTGATCAAAATGAGTCTTTAAAAGATCAAATTTGTGAACCAAATCTTGATAATTTGGTTCACCTGCAGGTGTAGGTGCAGGTTCCTCCTCTGAGTCACTAATAACATGTTGTTCACGTGGTTCATCTTTATTGAAGATTGCTCAAAAAGTTCTATCATTAAAGTAGAGAGGTTCTTCAAAATCATGAATTGGATTAACTAGATCATATTTCTTCTCCAAAATGTAAGTCACAAGATGTCTTAAGGCAATATTTTTCTTTCTCTTGTGGGAGAAATGATCAATCTCAGAACGTCCATAAATGCAGTCAATGAGTAGTTGGGCTTCATCTATAGGTTGGCTAGTCATGATTAGATAAGTCACAGTAGAAAGAAGTGGAGTAATGTTTACTCAATCACCAACTTTAGGTATAACAGAGGTACGAAGAACATGATGGATGATTCAGGCTTTTTGACAAAGAGTTGACACTTTGGGTATATGACTTATCCCACTATATCCTCTAAGAACAACATTTATAGCAGACTAGTCAAAATCATAGGAAGAAGTAAAAGTATGGGCTCTAATCCCTTGAGTCCTTAAGTTTAAAAAGATTCCCATATACTCTTTAATAATTTCTACTTTCTTCTTAAACACATAGGATCTAATCAGAGAATGATCAGAGTTAAAGGACATGTTCGCAAGAAAATATTGAAAGGTCTCCTTATTATAGAAGTGGACAAGAGTGAGAATGAGGCAAAATTGAGTGGAAGCAAACAGATTCATTACCTTAAAATTGATTTGCTCTTGTAGAAGGACTCTAGATAGAGTGCTTTTTGTAGAAGCAAATCTAGGGAATGTCTCTTCGTTAGCCTTGGATAGAAAGTTTTCACTAAAGTTTTTGGCAGGTCCCTTAGCCAGTGCCTTTTTGTATTTTGCTAGAGATAGCCATGAAGAAGATCTAGTTGAATAGGGGTTTGAAAGGGATGTTTGAAGTGATGACATTTGAGTTCAAAATATTTCAATTTAATGAAAAAATGAGTTTTCGTACAGACGAAATTAATTTTGTCCAGTACAAATTTGAGTTCGTACGTACAAAGAAATTTTGTATAGACGAACAAATGAGTCCAAAAATGAAACGGCTTTTCGTAATCACACAAGTTACGATGCATCCTTTCATACTGACTTTTGACAAAACAATTGTATAAACGAATAGGTGTTTGTCCCGGATGATCAGACATTTAAGATAGTTTTTATGGCAGTTTAAACGATCCCCCACATCGAATCGCCAAGCGTTCGTATGTACAAACCATAAGTTCATATGTACGATCATGCATAATGAAAATGACCTTATCCGTTTAACTATCTACAATCATATATATGATTGAATAGATCATTCGAACGATTGTGATGATCATATAGACAAACAGTAAAATGAAAACTAAAAATACTGTATGCAAATCGTTCAAATCTGACAGTTAATAAACAAAATAATTCGTTCCGTACGAAATGACTTTCATCCCGGATGATTTTCACTTAATTTTGAAGCATGCATTAAAAAATCTAGATGTGAGAGAATACAAGACAACATGTACAATAATTCTCAAAACTAAACACACACAAACATAATAAAAAAATGATAGAAAACACAGAAAATCACAAAATCAAAAATACACACAAAAACACTAACTAGAAAAACACACATCAATGTTGCAGAATCACTTTAATTAAGCATTCAATTCGATCACACCAAGCCTTATTTTTAATGGACTGAAAGTATCAAGGGCTAGTGGTTTTATAAAAATGTCTGCAAGTTGATTTTCTGTAGAAATATGAATTAGTTCAATTTCTTCTTTGGATACATGATCCCTTATGAAATAATGCCTGATATATATATATGTTTGGTTCTTGAATGTTGAATAGGATTTTTAGAAAAGCAAATAGCACTAGTGTTATCATAATAAATGGGAATAGTACCTATAGTTAATCCTAAATCAATCAACTATTATTTTAACAAAAGTACTTGTGCCACACAACTTCCTAATGCAATGTATTCAACTTCAGCAGTAGATAGGGCTACTGAATTTTGTTTTATACTGTACCAGGAGACTAAAAAATTTTCAATAAACTGACATGTTTCAGAAGTGCTCTTTCTATCAACCCTACAACCTACAAAGTCAGAAGCTGAATAACCAATTATTTCAAAAGAAGAGCTAAACTTAGGAAACCAAATTCCTAATTTTTGAGTTCCTAACAGATATCTTAAAATCCTTTTTACTACTGTCAAATGTGATTCTTTAGGATTTGAATCAAATCTAGCACATAAACAAATACTAAACATGATATCGGGCCTACTAGCTGTCAAGTAAAGTAAATATCCAATAATCCCTCTAAATTTCTTTTGATCAACAGATTTTCCCTTAGGGCCCTTATCTAACTGAATTGAGGAACTCATAGGTGTACTAATAGGTTTAGCATTATCCATTTCATATTTTTGAGAAATGTACTTTCCTTAATTTACTTAATGCTAAAGAATAGAAAGTAACTTAAATCTCCCATTAGACTCATCTCAAATTTACTACTTATTGTTTTAGAAAATTCATCAAAAAGATTTTTATTTGAAGATCCAAAGATGATGCCATTAACATAAATTTGTACAATGAGTATATCCTCTCTAATTTTCTTCAAAAAGAGGCTTGTATCCACACTCCCTTTTTCAAAAGATCTCTCAAGTAGGGATGTTCTCAGCCTCTCATACCAAGCCCTAGGTGGCTGTTTTAATCCATATAATGCCTTTTTCAGTTTAAAAACATGATTTTGGTGTTTAGAATTTTTAAAGCCTGTAGGTTGTTCTACAAAAACATCCTCTTGTATTACCCCATTTAAAAAGACACTTTTAACATCCATTTGATACAATTTAAATCCTCTAAAACAAGCAATGGCTAACAAAACCCTAATTGCTTCAAGTCTAGCTCCAGGGGCAAAAGTCTCCTCAAAATCAATCCCTTCAATCTGATTATACCCCTTAATAACAAATCTAGCCTTATTTCTAATGACTACTCTTGAGTCATTCATTTTGTTCTTAAAAACCCACTTAGTTCCAACTATACTTTGATCCTTTGGCCTTGCAGTTAATTCTCAAATTTTTTTTCTTATAAATTGATTTAACTTTTCTTGCATAGCCAAAATCTAAAATTCATCCGAAAGTACTTGATCAATATTTGTGGGTTCTATGGTTGAAATAAAAGATGAATGATTTACTTCTTTTTTTAGTCCACGCCTAGTCCTTACACCCTCACTAGATTCACCTATAATCAATTCCTTTGGGTGATTCCTAGAAAATCTCAAATCTATAGGCAAAGGGTTTTCTATCTCCATATTTTTTTCCAAATTTTCTTTCAAATTTATTTTATCAATGTTTTGGGAGTTAATCTATATCTCATCTTCTTCAATATTTGGCTCTTCCAAATTTCCAGATTCATCAAATACAAGATGTGTGGTTTCCTCAATTACCAATGTTCTTTTATTGAATATTATAAAAGAATTTTCAACACTTGAGTATCCTATAAAAATACCTTCATCTAATTTTGGATCAAATTTTCCTAAAGCAGATTTTCCATTGTTATGAATAAACACCTTACATCCAAAAATATACAAATGTGATAAATTAGGTTTTATTCCTTTTAGCAACTCATAGAGTATTTTATTTAATTTTGATCTCACATTCACCCTATTCAGAATATATTATGCAGTGCTAACCGCCTCAGCCTAAAAATATTTAGGAAGTGAGTATTCTGCCAACATGGCTCGGGTGGCTTCAATTAATATTCAATTTTTTCTTTCGACTACCCTATTTTATTAAGGGGTTCTAGTTACAGAAAAATTGTGATCAATTACTTTCTCCTTACAAAAAGTCTCAAATTTTTTATTCTCAAACTCTCTTCCATGATCACTTTGAATACTCATAATTTCACATCCTAGCTTCTTTTGAATCCAAGTCGAAAAGTTTCTAAATTTCTCAAATGATTCACTATTATTATATAGAAATCTAACCCATGTGATTCTATACTAATCATCCACAATCAAAAATCTATATACCTTTCCTCCTAGACTTACAGTTCCAACTGGTCCAAAAAGATCCATATGCAAAATCTCCAATGATTTACTAGTTCTAAGATCCTTATTGGACTGAAAAGAGGACTTTACCAATTTTTCTAATTGACATGCATCACAAATATGGTCCTTAATAAAGTCTAGTTTTGGTATACCTCTTACGAGATTCTTTTGGGTAATTCTCCTAAGGTTTTTCATGCTAGAGTGGCAAAGTCTCCTATGTCAAAGCCATGACTAATCAAAAATAGTTTTAAACAAAAATTAGTAGGAGTTTTAATGCAATTCAAGTCTAGCATATACATGTTATTTACCCTTATATAATTTAAAACATCATTTCCATTTAGGCTTAATATGCAGCTAGTAGAAAAAAATTTTACACAGTATCCTTTATCACATAGCTGGCTAATACTTAACAAATTATGCTTTAAGCCTTCTACCAATAACATATTTTCAATGAAAAAATTCTTAATATTTCCAATCATACCTGACCCAACCAACTTTCTTTGGTTGTTATCTCCAAGTGTAATCTTGCCTCCACTTCTGGCTTCCAACGATATGAATTATGCAGTATCTCCAGTCATATGCTTTAAGCAACTACTGTCTATGTACCATATGCTTTAACAAGGTCTTGTATGAGAGCGACCCTCTTCTTGATCTAACTGTCAAGACTATCGGCCATTAAGTACAGATTAGTGACTTCCTCTTTCTTTCCATCTCTGATGAGTCTGAAGCTGAGTCTGCCCATAAAGCTCTTTGGAATTTTCTCTCGCACTTCATCATAATTGGTTTCTCCTCTACCTTCTCCTTGCTAGGAGTGACTTTGAATTTTGGACAGTCTGACTTAATATGTCTAGGTTTCCTACACTCATAATAAATAACATCAATTGAAATCTTTACATTTTTATTAAATTTACCTTTATTCCATTATTGGCGTCTCTTTTGCTTCCTCTTCAGAAAGCTTCTGAATTGTCTAATCATTAGTGTCATATCATCTTCATCCTCAAGTTGTGAGTGTTCACTCTCTGTTTCCTCCACTTTCGGTGCTATATTCTTCTCCCTTCATGGTTCACCTGCATCAATCTTTCTTTGGCTAACTCCTTACTTGTAAGCAATTAGCGATCCAAGAAGATTGTCAATAGAGTAATTATTTAGATCTTTAGGCTCTGTAATTGCAATAATTTTAGCATTATAAGCAGTAGGCAAATAACAAAGTATCTTATTAACCATTTTAGTATTCATTAGTTCCCTACCCAATGCATGTAAAGAGGTAACTATTTATATGAATCTTGTGTGGATATCATAAATGGATTCATTTGATTTCAGGTGAAAAAATTCATAATCATGCAACAAGATATTAAGTCTAGATTTCTTAACTTTGTTAGTCCTCTCATAAGTTATATAAAGTCTATCACATATATCCTTTCCACTCTTGCAGGTAGAAACCCGTATGTAATATTCTGATTTAAGAGCACAAAAGAAACTATTCAATAATTTGGCGTTTAGTTGTGCTAAGTCACGTTCTTTTACTATCTAGTCCAGAAAAGGTGTTTCAATTCTTACTTCCTCAACTAGTCTAGTTGGTTTTGTATACCCTTCATGAACTAAGATCCACATACGGTTATCAAGTGACTGTAAAAATGCAGACATTCGAGCTTTCCAAAAATCAAAAGAAATATTATCTAACATTGGAGGTCTAACTATAGAGTAACCCTCAGGTGTATTTTGGTTTTCAAATGTATCCATCTACGTTAATCAAAAAGTAGTCCAAACTTATAATTTTGAAATAAATATCTGATACCACTTATTAAAACTTATTCAATATGAATTAGGTTGTTAGACCTAAGGTTATATCCCAGTGGCTAACCAAGAGGGGGGGATGAATTGGTAATTTAAAAATTACCCCTCTTTTGAAATTTAAATCGAAAATAACTTTAGTGTATTTTTGTCGAAAAATGTTTTTCAACCACAAATTAAGTGATAAAGTAAAGTAAAAAACAAAAGCAGTGGAAAATAAAAAGACACAAGATTTAAAGTAGTTCGGTCAAACACAACCTACATTGCACTAATACCGCTAGTGACTCTCCTTTTTCTCCCACAGCAAGGCGGAGAAGCCCTTACAAAAAACTCTCTTCCACCACTACCCGGTTTCGCACAGAACTGCCATCCTTTTATACTCTCCAAGTGTTGGCATAAGACTATCCATCCTTTCACACTCTCCAAGTGTGGGCGGAGAACTGTTCATCCTTTCACACTCACCAAGTGTGAACAGAGAACCCTTCGGCTGTTCACACTTTCCAAGTGTAGGCAGAGAACCCTTCATCCTTTTACACTCCATGAGTGTCGGCAGAGAACCGGATCTCCTTGATAGATCTTCTCACGAGAAATCTAGAAGGACAAGAGAAAAGTGTGAAGTAATCAAAAATCATAATTGGAGATTTTTACCTTTGAGTACCAAATGAATCCTTCTTGCTCGAGTAGTAAGAATCCTCCTTCAAACACTCTCTCACACTTTGTCCTTCACTCTCCCTTCAGTTTACATGAAGATCAGTAGGTTAAAAGATTACAAGATAGTTTTAAGTGGACCTTATCTAGGAAATACTTAAAAAATTGTCCAAAAACTACTGACTTTTAAGTCTATACACAGTTGACCATCCTAGATGATCGTCAGATCATCCTATATGAATAGTGTAAAAATAGTTGCATACGAACCATATGTATATTGGTATGAATTGACTTCATACCCGATTATCATCACGTATGAACTAAGTTCGTCCGGGGACAAACAATTATATCAAGGTTTCGTTTGGACAAAATTGCAGGACGTTCCAAAATTTTCAAGGAACAAAGGACATCATCTTGGGATGAAGATGAGTGTTCATCTGGACAAATAGTTCATGTCATGTGTCCAGAGAACTTCGTCCTGATACAAACAGGATGAATCGTCTGGACTATTAGCATAAAGTGAGAATTCAGAGCCAATCATCCTGGGATGAATTATACACTTTGTCTGGACCATCAATACAAAGGGAGAAATCCAGAGCCCATCGTCAAGGAATGAATGGTACACTTCATCTGGACGAATAATTCAAAGTGAGAATCGAAAGCACATCGTCCTGGGATGAATAGGGAAATTTGTCTCGACGTTAGGGCTTAGAAAAATTTCTCACTTCCTGTTCGTTCTATTGCTCTTAAGAGGGGATAACTGACCTGATCGTCCTGTACGAACTTGGATCGTCCCGTACGATTAGTATGATTTTTTAAAGATTTCCCCAAGTGTGTGTGTGTGTGTGCTAAGCTACTCAATTACAATCACAATCTCTGAAACTCAATAGAATGAAAAATACAGACTTCAATTTAAAAACTATGATGTGCTGAATTTGATTTGAAGTCCTAAGTAGTCTAGAGTACGATTATCCTGAAATGTTAGTCCACACAAGAGCAAAAATAATTCTTCCAAAAAGTGTTAGGATAATATAATTCTTAAAATAATAATATTTGGAATCATTAAAACTATACAAGTTTCAAGAATGTAAAACATGCAAAAAGCAACTCTCTTAACAAGAAATACCATCATTTCCAGGAGAAGTATTCCGTCCCATTTGTTTTAAAACATCTTCTATTTTAACCTTAGATAGGTCAGTATCCAGAAAATTTTTGTCCCATGTATTCAGGCTGTTGATAGGTGTCGGCCACCCTTCCAGATTGCTCCTCCTAACTTCCCATTTCTTTTAAAAAAATCGTAGAAAAACATCCTCCATTTGGCTTTGATCATCCACCAACAACCCGTTTTCATCTTTTACCTTAATTATCTTATTGGAGTTTATTCTAACACTAGCATAGGAATGAAAAAATTTAGAATTACCATCACCTTCATTTAGCCACTTCACTTTGGCCCTTTGCTTCCACCAGGTATTCAATCTTTCCATGGTTACATTTAGTTTAATCACCTTAGCTTTAAGACTCCAATAATCCTTTTCAGATAGGCCCCCTAAGGATGATTCTTTGCATTACATTCAAAAATTTTAATCACCTTAGCTTTAAGACTCCAATATATATATAGTGTGAGTGTACATTGAAAAGAAAAGTAACCCAAGAGCATACTCCAAATGCACTAAAAAATATATAAAACCTGACATATATAGTATAAAAAATAATTAATCCAAGCATGATTATCCTCTAGGAGAAACACTCCAAAATACCCAATTCTAATAACTAGCCTAGCCTAGGCTATAGTTGGTTATCATATTGAACAAAAATGTGTTATTTTAATAATTTTTGTGAGGATAAATAAAAAAATTATAGAAATACTTAGGAGCCCATAGCGCTAGGAATTAGTCAAAACCACGCCATAGTGCTATTATCAATACTACCGAGGTTCCCAATTCGGTCATTACGGCATCAAGTTCTCTTTTTATAAGTGCTGTGATGTGAGATAAATAGCACCATAGTATTATCAAGACAGTGGAGTCCAAAAGTCAGCTTGGCAGTGCCATATTCTTTATATTCAAATGTTGTGGTGCCATAATACATCATGTTTTTGTGCTATTTTTTTCACTCAGGCACCGTAACACTCAAATGTACATAGTGTTGTATTATTGTAGTTGTAACTTCTAAGGGCCATTTTCAATTAGTAATGAGATACAAATGTTCACTAAGTAATTGATCTAATTCAAGAAGCACCATGACAACATAGAAGTTCTAGCGTTGAGGTGCTAGTACGTTATAAGGGCACCGTGGCACAAATCTTTTAGGTGCCAAATCACCATATTACCTATTTGTGCTTTTTTTATATATATATAAATAGTTTCAATATTATGTTTGATATGTTATATTTATTTTTTGTGCAGGAAAAACTAAAAAAATGATAAAATTTCTAAGGATTCCATATTGCCATGATAATTGCTGAATAAAGTGCCACTACACTGACACGTGTCAAACACCATAGCGGTATCAAATTTTAAAGTGATGCTATAACCACTATGCTACATGGCCTGAACCACTATAGTACTAGTGAATTTAACCCATTTGTCATGCTCATAGATTGAGCACCGTAGCGCCAACACTGTAATGCTTTTTTAACTTGTGAAATGGGGTGTTACATTTTTCATTTCATTCATAGCATAACCATTCCTCCAAGCTCTTCTCCTTTCTAATCATTTCAAGCCTGATGGCCCAGAAAATGTTTAGAAAGCATTAGGCTTCATCTTCTTTTGATAACAGCAGGTTTATTTCTATTAATATTGAATCTAGATTTATTAATTTAGTTGTGACCAAAAAAATTATTTTCTGAGAGGGATTTTTAGGATCCTAGCCACCAAATCAGGCAAATTATTGTGAGTAGATATTGGGAACTTTTTGTTTAGAACCTTTTGCTATAATTATAAATATGGTTAAAGAAATTTTGAAAATAGAAAGTAGGCAGTGGAGAATAGATGTTATGTTACGGGTAAGTGAGTCCATCTCAATTATCTTGCATTAAATAAAATTCATAAACCTAGGGATTTTAAATTTTGTGAATACATTACTTTTATTGGGACACCTATAGTTCCTAAAATTATCAAGAATATATTATGTATACCCTATAATAAAGTATGTTGAAAAAAAGAGAGAATTGCATGATCAATTTCCTTGCTACCTACTTGACCTAACCACTAAATCCTTGCACTATTTCATATCAGCTCATTTACTACATGGTAGAAAAATTAGAGAAGTTACCCATGGCCATGTTCTATTAAGAAATGCTATCAAATGGTGATAGAGGGAAACTTTTTATCTCCTCTCTTAGGTTCATTAGGGATACTACTTCAATGAGACTAGGGAACCCTTATTTAGTTTATGCTTTATGTGTTATAATATCAACAACATTAGTACTAGAACTCCTATGACTCTAGGAGATCAGGTTGTTAAACATAGAAGGTAGAAAGAAAAAGTGACTCAATTCTACGAGGAATCAAAAGATTCTCAACTAGAGATAAGGATAAGGATGGCCCATAGTATGGATCATAAAAAAAAGTATCACAAATGCACTATCGATAATGATGTTTTTATAGGAATATTTAAAACTAGTCCTTTTGTGGATCATCCTAATCATTTTTAATTTCCTTATGTACTTTGTTATGATTCTTTTGTTTGGTATCCTAGTGATAAAATCCTTAATGATGAAGCTGATAAAGAAGAGGAAGACCTAGACTCATCCAGTTAGGAGTTATTCAATATTTAAAGGGAGAGAGAAAGAGATTATATGCTACCTTTATTATATAGCATATTTTTATTTTATTTATTTATTTATTTATTTTTACTTCATGGGAAGCCTAGTGACATGATTGGAGTGTTATTATTGTGTTAGCATGATTAGAATTATGGCTTTAAGTGCCAATTCATTATGATGTTTAGAATGGCTCTTTATGTATTAGTTATCAAGAATATTGTGTTATCTTTTATTATATATATCACAAGATTTATACCTTTCTATCAATCACATAAAAATATGTGTTATTTATTAATATTTTTTGTTGTTATTTGCATTTGAATAAATTCCCCTTATGCTCATATTTAATTTTCATTGTCTTCTGTTAATATCTTTATATTCCAATTATTTATAAAACCTTAATAAAAATGATAATTAAAAATTATATAAAAGATAGGAAAGTTATATAACCCTAGATCATAGTTAGAATAAACAATATTTTATAACTCATAGATTGGAGAAACTAATAATTAACCAACTTAGATCATTTAAATTATTAAATTAACATAAATTTTTAAGTTATACATTTATGTATTTATCATTGAATTAAAGATAAATAACTGAGGATAAAGTTTAGTTATGAGTATATTAAAATTGAAAATTATATCAATCTGAATTTGGAATTAAAAATCTTATTAAATCCTCATGTTAAACTTATTAAGATTGTAAAAAGATTTTAACAAAAAATGGTATTCAAAATCATCAAATCTATGCTCTACAAAAATGAATATAAAAAAATAAAAGAAATGAAAAGAAAAAAAGAAAATAAAGAAAGGGAGTACTTTAAAAATCAATATCATATAAAAGCTTACAGTTTGATAACGATCTTATACTTAAATTCATAAAGGATAAGATAGGTGAACTAGTACAAATAATGGTAAACTTATAGAATTTTAATTTTAAATCTAAACACATCTAATCTTTCAGCAACACTATTATATTTCGAATTCAAAAGTAAATAATTATATTCATAACTTGTAAATTAAAATTAAGAAATAATAAGTATGACTGGTTAGGATAATTATTATCTCTAGAATTAAACTTTTATTAATTTCCACTACTTCAATACCACAATATATTATCAAATATTTTACTAATTCTTAATTATTATTTTTATTTTGTTATTTATTAATTAGAATTGTATATTTTTTTTTATTGTCCTAGGGACAAGCAAGAGTTTAAGCTCGAAGAATTTTATAAGTGTAAATTACATATTATTCTATATATGTTATTTTCAACAAAAAATTATTATTTTAGTTATTTTTGTTTAGAAAAAATAAATAAAAACATAAATTATAAGGACAAAAAAACCACATTGTAGCACTATCTTCAATACCATCGAGGCACCCTAATTCTGACAAAATTGTAGTGGCTTCTGTCTTTGCAAACACTATGGTTGTAACACTAGCAGCGCCTTGAGTTTTTGTTATGCAGTGTCATAAAGTCGCTTGGATATATCAGATACTCTATTTTTAAATATGTAGTGCCATAATTTCTCTAGAATTGGTGCCCTTTTTGACACTCGGGCACCACAATGAACAAATGTCCATAACGCCATGGCTTTATCGTTTTAACTTCTAAGGGCAACATTTTATCAGTGAAGTGATTCAACTTTTCACACAATAACTGATCCATGTTAGCAAGCACCATGATGCTGCAGAAGTTCCAGCACCAAGGTGCTAGTTTACTACAAGGCGCCATGGTGTCATTCTTTTAGATGAAGTTCCCATGGAAGGATGTGATCGTTTGCTACTGCTTACCATTTGAGAAGGATTGAACACAAGGATTGAATGGGACTAAATGTGGAAAAGATTGAATAAATTCAAAGAATTGCTTCCAATTTAAAAAAAAAATCAAATGATTTTCATATAATACAAAATTGAGTTTGTATGTATGATTATGAATTTTGTATAGTATGATATTGAGTTTGTATACATGAGCACAAATTATTAAGAATAGTTATTGAAGTAAAATGACTTTTCATAAAGTTGTTTTTATGAAGAGTCATTTTGTACGACCTTTGACCAACCTAATTGTATAGACAAACAAGTATTTCTTTGGTATGATGGGTTAATAATGATAGTAACTACCGGTTAAATTCATCCGCATGCAGATCGGCAACTAGATCATACAAACGAACATGTGTTCGTATAAATGAGGTTCAAAAAATAACTGCCCTCTGAATGACTGCCATTATCATACAGATGAATAATTGATAGTTTATACATACGATGATATGTTTATACCGTATGATTACCCAAAAAATAAATAAATTTTCTTTTGTCCAATTCAGAAAAGAAATTATATAAAATATGGATTATTTGTATAGTACAAAAGTGGTTCATACAGTACAAATGGAAAATGATTTTTTAGATTTTCATATGATGATCAATATACTTTTTCAAAATAATTTAAACAAGATCCACAAAAAAAAAATAATAATAAAAAGAAAAAAAACCACATAAAAGAGAAAAGTCAAACAAAACAAATCTCACAAAAAAAAACTATATGATAATCATAATCATAAACACAAAAGAAATACACAACAAATGCAATTTGTAGGATTGCAATTGTCAAGTATGAACACCCAATCTGATTCTTAAGGTGTTGAAAGTTTTAAAGGTTATGGGTTTTGTGAAAATGTCTCCAAGTTGATTTTCAGTTGCTACATGATATAGCACAATTTCTCCTTTTGTGGCATGATCTTTAATGAAGTGATGCCTTATGTTTATATGCTTAGTCCTAGAGTTTTGAATTGGATTCTTTGAAATGCAAATGTCACTTGCATTATCATAGAAAATTTGAATACTACCAATTTAAAAACCTAAATCTATAAGTTGTTATTTGAATAATAGAACATGTGGCACATAACTTATTAAGGCTATATATTCTACTTTAGTAGTAGAAAGGGCCACTAAATTCTATTTTCTACTAGACTAAGAAACTAAAGATTTTCTAATGAATTGATATGTTTCAGAAGTACTTTTTTGATCAACTATACATCCTACAAAATTTGAATTAGAATATCCAATGATTTCAAAAGTAGTGCTATTCTTAGGATTCAAATCCCTAAGTTTTGAGTTTCTAAAAGATATCTAAGAACTTTTTTAACAACAGTCAGATATGATTCTTTTGTATCAGCTTAAAATTTAGCACAAAGATAAACATTAATCATGATATAAGATCAACTAGCAGTTAAATAAAGTAATGATCCAATCATCCCTCTAAATTTCTTTTGATAAATAAATTTTTCTTTAGAGTCCATATCTAACTGAGCTGAGGAACTCATGGGCGTACTTTTTGGTTTAACTTTCTCCATTTCATACTTCTTAAGAATGTTGTTAATATATTTTAATTGACTAAAAATGTGTTATCCTCTTTCTATTTTATGCTAAAACCAAAAAAGTAACTCAAGTCTCCCATAAAACTCATTCCAAATTCATTACACATTATTTTTGAAACATCATCATAAAGATTTTTATTAGTGGATCCAAATAAGATATCATCAACATATATTTGAATAATGATAATGCCATTACCTATACTTTTTAATAAGGGAGTAATGTCCACACTCCCTTTAACAGAAGATTTTTTCAGTAGGAATGATCTTAATCTTTCATACCATGTCCTAGGCGCCTATTTAAATCCATACATTCCCTTCTTCAATTGAAACACATGATTTCAAAACTATAAAATTTTAAAACCTAGAGGTTGCTCAACATAAATACTTTCTTTTATCACCCCATTAAGAAAAACACTCTAAACATCCATTTGAAATAGTTTAAATCCTTTAAAATAGGCAAAACCTAGAAGTACCCTTATTGCTTAAAGTCTAGCTATAAGGGAAAAAATCTCCTCAAAATCAATCTCATCAATTTGATTGTTTCCCTTAGCCACCAATCTTGCCTTATTTCTAACCACTACACCTGAATAAATCATCTTATTTTTGAAAACCCAATAAATTCTAACAATACTTTGATTTTTATATCTTTCTACTAACTCCCAAAAATTATTTCTAACCAATTGATTTAACTTTTATTTCAAAGCTAAAATCCAAAATTTATCAGAAAGTGCTTGATTTATATTAATGGGTTTACTCATTGAAATAAATGCTGAGCGGTTCACTTCTTTGTTATGTCTATCCTTAGTTCTAATTCCTCAATTTAGGTCTTTTAAAATTAGTTCTTTAGGATGACTTTTAGAATATTTCCATTCTTTAGGCAATGTATTTTCTATTCTAACTTTTTCTTCAATATTTACATTTTCAATTCCTTGGGACATCTCTTCAATATGTTATTCTTCCAACCTAGACTCACTAGAAGTATTAGATTCATCAAAGACTATATGGTTGGTCTCCTCTACTACTAATGTCCTTTTACTTATAACTCTATAGGATTTTCCAATGTTTGAATATCTTATAAAATTTCCTAATCAGATTTAGGATCAAATTTTCCTAAGAGAATTTTTCCATTATTATGAATGAATACTTTACATCCAAAGACATATAGTTGTGAGAGGTTGGGGGTCATACTCTTAAGAAGCTCATAGAGTGTCTTATTCAACTTAGATTTAATGTTAATTCTATTCATAACATAATAAGCTATATTAACTACTTCAAACTTTTTTTTTTTGTTGAGAAGTTGCAAATTGCATTAAAGAAAGAACTTATTACAAGGAAATAAAAGCATCACATTCTTTCTTTAACAAACTAGACAAATTAGAAGGAATGTTGGAAAAAGAGAAACTATCAAAATAAAAACTATCTTGTAAAGCCAAAGTAGCGTAAACATCAGTTACTTTATTACATTCTCTATGAACATGATTAACAAAGACTTTATTGAAATCATTTAGGAATAAAAAATCCTTGGTACCCCTGTTGTTGAAATGCCATTTTCAACTTATTCAAAGAATCTTGAATAAAATTGATAATATTTATGTTGTCTCCTTCAATGATAACTCCTTTACTATCCATCATCCAATGTTTTATGAAATCCTTTATAGTCAAAATAGCCTCCAGCTCAAGTTGTGACACGTCCCAATGAAGTTTCTTCTTCCTAAATACCAACAACAACCTTCCTTTATGGTCCCTAAACACTCCTCCAATTCTAGCTTGATTAGATTCCAATAATGATGCATCCACATTGATTTTGATCCAACCTAGCGATGGAGGGTACCAAACATTAGTAAAATCCCATAGGAGATTAACACCCAGCTATCTAGATTTGGATAAAAATTCTGTTTAGCCAAAAACAAAACATTTGATGCAACCGTTGCACTAGAGGTAGCGGTATTCCCATGTACCAAATCCTTTTTATTTTTCCAAAAAAGAAAAATTGTTGTGAAGTAAATCTTCACCATGTTAGGAAAATAAAATGAATGTCCTCTAAGCTCATTCAAACAATTTTCCAATGAATGAAAAATTGGAATATATAAACCCCATTATCTTAATATGAGAATGATTTCCTTAATGAATTTGCAATGCACCACAATATGAGCATAGCTTCCTACTTCTTGACAACCTCTTGGACATAAGTCATTATGGCATAGCTTTCTATACTTAAGAAACTCATATGTAGGAATAGCAAACTTACTCATCCTCCACCAAAAAAGCTCCACTCTCGGGTTAAGCTTTAAACTTCTTAGCCATCTCACAAACTCATAGTCTTCCTTCGTAGACCACCTCTTCATCGATTCCTTATAAGCCCACTACAGGAAAAACAGCCAAATTCGGCGATTATTTCCGACGGTTTAGGTAATAATATCTGCGGTTTATAGTATTACCGGTGGCTTAGCGTCGGTTCTTACGCCGCCGGAAAAAATCACGTAGGAAACCTTTACCGGTGGCCTTTTACCGGCGGTTTATCTAGGCGGCGGTTTTCCGGCGGTTGGAACCGCCGCTGATTACCGCAATTATCCACGGCGGTTTGCCGGCTGTCAAGCCGCCGGTAATACAACCGACGGCTAACCGACGGCCAACGACGGCTACATTGCCGACGGCTATCCCCCGGTAGACCGCCGGTTGAGTTACCGGCGGTTACCGACGGTAAAACGGCGTAGGAAACAAATTCCGACGGCCTTTTACCGGCGGTTTATTTTTGCGGCGGTTTTCCGGCGGCCAATACCGCCGGTGACCACCGGAATTTTAACCGTCGGTTTGCCGGCGGTTAGGCCGCCGGTATTTAAACCGCCGGTAAGCCGCCGGTCACATTACCGACGGTTTTCCGGCGGTTAAACCTGGCGTCGTCTGGTTCATTAGACCGCCGGACGGCGCCGTTAGACCGCCGGTAACTTACCGGCGGTTGACGGCGGTTATAGCCGTCGGTATTACCGACGGTTTAAACCGTCGTGCGTCCATCGTAGAACCGCCGGTGACCGTCGGTAAGCCGCCGGTATTCACCGGCGGTTTAATAATAACACCGGCGGCTATATCTTACCCGTCCGGTATCGTAGTTTCCGGCGGCCAAACCGCCGGTTAGCCGCCGGAAACCTGTAGCACCTGAAAAAAAAAATTGACAGCATCCCCTCTATTTGAGGGAGGTTCACCCTAAAGTCTAAACCTGCAGAAAAAGCATATATATGTTGGGCAACACGCCGCTATATTCATCACAACCAGAAAATACAAAATTCATCACAACATTACAATCACAAATTCACAAAATAGTTCATGATAATGCTACAATCACCAGTTCAGAAGTTTACAAGTTCTAATTAATACATTCATCAAACATAATAAACATCTAATCATCATCGGTATCCTCACTGTCTGCAGATGGCTGCTCCTGTTGGTCCTTCTTCCTTTGTTTTCCAGCTCTGTAGGATTGCAACTCTGCTTGCATTTCATTCTGAGCCTTCCTCATTTCTTCAATCTCTCTAGCTTGAACCCTTTTCATCTCTTCAATCTCTCTAGTAAGTGCTGCAACCCTCTCACTTACAGATTCTTCAGCTCCACTTGGATCATGGAATGCAGAGGTGTATGAACTGCCCTCAATAGCAAAAGCTTGTGAACCCATGCCATATACCCTCCCCCTCTGTCTTCCACCAACAACTTCTGACCATGTCTGATACTCAGAAGTATGGGCCGATCCAGAAGATGATCCCTCGCCAGTGGACTGCCTACTTTCTCTAACTCGTAAGAAATCATCCTGCAAGTTACAAATAGTTTTATTAAAATAAATTTTTATTCTAAAAATCCAAAAAATTTTACTCACATGAGCCTTCTTAGATTTCTCATCAACCCACTTCTGGTCAGCTTGATGTTGATGAGTTCTTGTATGCAGCTCCAATGGTGTTGGCTCCCGACCCAGGTGCGCTTTCTGAAAATTTGATGCTTAGTTATACTAACATAAATATATGTAATAAACCAATTCAAAACACTTACCAGTCGCCGCCTATGTTCTGTATGAGGTACAGATCCACCAGTATGAAGAGAGCTTCCTAAACCGCCGCAGTCAGAGGCTCTGTTCTGTTTATTCTGCTCTCTCATTTTTATAAACTCCGGGGTAGCCCAAGCACTACTCAAATCTGCCCAAACGCCCTCTCCAATCCAATTAGGCCTCTGCCCGGACTTTCTAATGTCCGTGAACATGTCTCTGAGACGGGTCGCTCCTCTCCTCTCAAAATTAGATCTGATCCTCGTGCTGTACTCAGGCAACCACCTAAATTCTTTCTGTACAAATTTAGGCAATATCAAAAAGATTAGTACAAATTAAATCATATATTTGAAATCATACAAAAAAAAATATACCTGAAATTCTCCAAACCACATATCTCTAACAGGCTTTGGGATCTTCTTCCAGGATAAGTAAGGAGCATCATACTTATTCTTTATTATATCCCGGATCATATGTATAGGTGGCCTTGAAGGATTGAAGCTGCAAGTGACTTTGTTTATCAATAACATGTAATATATCAAAATAAAAACAACTGAATAACTTAAATTGAACTTACTTATCGCCGTCAGGCTCGATGTATTGACGCTTATCTGTTGCTGTTGCAGGATCGGTAGCGCCAACCTCTGGTGGTCGTGATGGTCCACCCTGTTCATGCTGCACCGGATAGGGGTAGTAATATGGGTAAGGGTAAGGAGGGTGAGGACCAGTGGATGGACCAGCAGCCTGTGATGATGGTGGGGGGTAATATGGATAGAATGGAGAAGCATGTGTCTGATCTGGAGAGGGGAAGCGAGGACTCGTCGAGCTGGGAGGGAAGTGGCCAGGGAAGTATGGAGGTGCAACAAGAGGTGGATCTAACTGTCCCTGACCCTGCTCTGGTGAAGGCTGCTGGCTCCTGGCAGGTGGTGGCGGTGGTGGTGTAGGTAGATCTGGTGCAACTGAAGGCCCCTCACCTACCTCAGTCTGTGTGGGTACTCTGCTAGTCGTAATCTTCTTCCGGCGGAACTTTGAGGCAAATGATTTACGAGGAGGATCGTCGCCTGAAGCCATCTGCAATATTAAAACAAAAATAATTAAGAAACAGTTAATAAAACAGTTAATAAAGCAGTTAATAAAGCAGTTAATAAAACAGTTAATGAAGCAGTTAATGAAGCAGGTAATGAATTACGAGAAGCAGTTAATAAAGCAGTTAATGAAGCAGTTAATGAAGCAGTTAATGAAGCAGTTAATGAAGCAGTTAATAAAGCAGTTAATGAAGCAGTTAATGAAGCAGGTAATGAATTACGAGAAGCAGTTAATAAAGCAGTTAATGAAGCAGTTAATAAAAGACAAGGTGGCAAAATACAATATCATTTCTAAGCAGTAATAAAAATTACAAAACATTTAAATTCTACAATTCTAAATTACAGAAACTAATCAGAATCATCAAAACTATTTTCATCACTCTCAAGAGTATCTTCACTTTCATCCTGGTTCTCTTCTTCTTCTGAACTAGTTGAACTATTGACATCTTCTAACTCCATTTCAATAGTAGAGGTTGTAGTTGGCATATCCTCAATTTCAACAGGCATATAACTTGACATCTCATCCTCTTGATGTGCAGTTGCTACAATGTATTGTTGATCAATTATTCCCCGTGCTTTTGTTTTTATGACAGCTAGCCAATCTTGTTTGTCTCTGCGACCACTGGGATATTTGCTGAAATAAACTTGAATAGCTTGGCTTGCTAACACAAATGGATCAAACTTTCCGTATCTTCTACTATGTTTAACATCTACTAAACCATACACAGGATGAACCCTTGTGCCTCTATTTTGTACTGGATCATACCACTGACAGTTAAATAAGCATACAAAGTTCTCATCTTCCCCTGGGTACTCCAAGTCAAGGACCTCATTCAAAATACCATAATAATCACACTCATCTTCTTCATGAGTGTTTCCTCTAACACATACTCCACAATTTTCAGTTTTTCTTCCTTCACTCCACGATTTGGTATGAAATCTGAAACCATTCACTATATATATTGGCCAAGTTTTTACTTTTCGCATTGGACCCCATGCTAATGCTTGCAAACCTTTATCGAAACATTTGTTATCAGGATTTTGTACCTAAAAATATTTTCAAATTTTAGTAATTTTGATAATAAATAAGATTTAAATTTATAAAAAAAAATGTACTCACATATGATCTGAACCAAGTTGGAAATTCATTTGCAACAGCTTGCTCAATTTCCCTTGAATCTGTCAAGGGCAAATTGCTTACGAAATACCTGTTGACAAATAATACATAAGTATTTTAAATAAACATTACTAATTTATTATTAACATTATGTAAGAACTTACTCTAAGATTGGCTCAACTTCTTCACAGTTCAGTAGTACATACAAATTCGCTGTATTTATTTCTAAATCGTTGAGATATCTTTCAACACATTTGCCACTAGGCTTTCCTTGCCTTCTAAATACTGTTAGTGTAGCATGTGATTGTTCTTCTACATCGAAGTCCATGTTACGACCCATTTTTGTTCTTGTACTCCTTACATGTGGCTCGAAATAGTAGGAGCAAAAGTGTGTTGTTTCTTGAGATAAATATGCTTCACATATCGATCCTTCTGGTCGTGCTTTATTCTTAACATATTTCTTCAACTTGTTCAGATATCTATTAATCAAATAAAAATATGTTATCTTAACTGATTCAAAAAATTTGAGTAATTAATAATAATCTTAACACATTTACCTTTCGAAAGGATACATCCAACGATATTGTACAGGTCCACCAACTCTAGCTTCGTAAGGTAGATGGACTGGAAGATGTTCCATAGAATCAAAAAAACCCGGGGGAAATATCTTCTCTAACTTGCATAGGATGATTGGTATGTTATCCTCGTACCTCCGTAAAGCATTTTCACTTAGTTTAGATGAACATAAATCTTTGAAGAAAATGCTAAGCTCAATCAACGGATTTGATATGTAATCGGGTAACATACTGACTATGATCGGAAGAAGAACCTCCATAATTATGTGACAATCATGACTTTTGAGTCCAAATAACCTTGCAGATTTCAAGTCAACACATCGGCTTATATTTGATCCATAACCATCCGGCATTTTTAAACCTTTAAACCACTGACATATCATTCTTTTTTGCTCTAACGTGAACGAGTAAGGAGCTTTGGGCTTCATTACTTTACCGTCAGTTGTTGTTACTAACTCCAAATTTTTTCGCCGACAAAACTCTTTAATGTCCATCCTTGCTTTGACATTATCTTTACTCTTGCCTTTAACATCCATAATTGTATTAAAAATATTATCCAGAAAGTTCTTCTCAATGTGCATAACATCCAAGTTATGTCTTATCAAATTAGTTCTCCAATAAGGTAATGTCCAGAAAATACTTTTTTTAATCCAATTATGTTGAACACCATAACCCGGAAATTTAGATTCTGATAGCATTGGATAATCAATAATTGTTGGAATGTTGGAAAGTCTCTGGAGTATCTCATCACCACTTAATCTGGGTGGAGGAGGTGATCGCTCAATTCTGTTTTTAACAAATGCTTCTTTATTTCTTCGAAACTGATGATTAGCATGTAGAAACATACGATGACAATCAAACCAAGTATTTTTCCCTCCATGTTTTAATGTGAAAGCTTTACTGTTCTCCATGCAGTAAGGACATGCTAATTTCCCTGCTGTGCTCCAACCAGACAACATACCATAAGCTGGAAAATCACCGATAGTCCACAGCAAAGCAGCTCGAAGGAGAAAATTTTGTTTTATTGATATGTCATATGTGAGCACTCCTTCTTCCCATAATAATTTGAGGTCATCAATTAATGGTTGCAAATAGATATCAATCTTTGCCTTCGGATTATGTGGTCCAGGTATAATCAGAGTTAAGAACATGAACGGAGTAGTCATACACATCTCTGGTGGCAGGTTGTATGGTGTTAATATAACTGGCCAACAAGAATACGGTGTAGCTGTTTGACTATAAGGAGTAAAACCATCAGTATATAATCCCAATCTTATGTTGCGGGGTTCAGCAGCAAATGAAGGATGCACTCGATCAAAATGTTTCCACGCTTCAGCATCTGATGGATGAGAAATAACATCACTTTTTGCTATTTTCTTCTTATGCCATCTCATATGGCCTGCTGAACTCATTGATGCATAGAGCCGCTGAAGTCTTGGAATGATTGGTAAATAAAACAAACGGGAATATGGCACATCTTTCTTTGGACGACGTTGTTTTCCCGAGTTTTGCTTAAACCGAGGAGCATTGCAGGTGCGACAAATAACTTTTGTTGCATCATCCTTATAGTATAACATACATCCATTGATACAACAATCAATATTTGTAGCAGTGAGACCCAGCTTGGATACTAATTTCTTTGTTCGGTACAAGTCTGAGGGAATTATATTGTCAGCCGGATTAGTTTCCTTCATAAGACCAATAACGTCATTAAAACACTCACGGGGAATATTATACTCAGTTTTAATACTTAGCATCCTCACTGCAATGGATAATTCTGAATGTGTACTGCAACCTTCCCAAATTGGCTTTTGAGCTGAATGTAATAACTCAAAGAATTTTTGTGTCTCTGCATTTGGTTGCTCTTCCACATTAGACCTTAAATTATGACCTGCTGCATCAAAAATAAGGTCTTCATAGGGTCTACTCATTTGATCTTCATCAAATGTTTCATAAGCTGTAGATGAAGCAGCATGAGCATCTCTATGTGGCTCGTACTCGCCATGTGATGTCCAAATCCAATAGTTTGGAAGAAATCCCCTACGATATAAATCAAGCTTCACATCATCTGGCTTGAGGAATGCTAGATTTTTATGTTTCGAACATGGACATCTAAACATTTTATCAAACTGAAAGGAAGGCAGTTGAGATGCAACTTGAATGAAAGTTTCAACTCCCTCTATAAATTCAACTGTCAATCCTTTTCGACCCGGCAACAATCTGTTATACATCCAATATCTCTCTTCTTGGATAGTCATTTGGACGTTGAAGCAAACGTCACCCTACATAGTTAGGAAAACATTTATTAGAATACACGCATGTGCAACGTGTTATAAGAACGCATCTCCTTGTCCTAAACTTGGCTAAATATGCACAAGTCTCTATACTCAAACTCATTGTATAATTAGAACTTTGTTTTCGTCATTAATAACAGTTCCTATTGATATGGTAATTAAGATTTGTGCCATAAACATAACATGCATAACATGTATTAGTGTGTTGTGATTATTTCTTCCAAGTTAAAAGTTTGGACAACCACATGATGATTTAGGATTTAGCAACAACAACAAGAAGCCTTTATCCCACTATGTTGGGTCGGATATATGAATCCTTTTCCTTCATTGTGTCTTGTTAGAGGTTTAATTCTCATTTAAATCTAATAAAGGAAGGTCATTTATAATGTTTTTAATCAAGTCTTTTAAGGTCTACCTCTATCTTTCTTAACATAAGTCAAATCTAATACATCTACTCTCCTAACCGGATCATCAGAAGGCCTCCATTTTTTGTGACAAACCATGTAAACTGACTCTCTAATCTTATCTTCCATTGGAGCTACTCTAATATTTTCATGTATATGCTCATTTCATATCCTGTCTCTAAAAGTAAAGCCACTCATCCATTTGAGCATCCTCATCTTTGCAATATTTTACTTAATATTAAGCTTCTCTTTTAGTAGTCAACATTTTGCACCATAAAGTGTTGCAAGTCTAAACATCATCTAATTGAATTTTCCCTTTAAATTTGAGCGAGATTTTTTTATCACACAACATATCTGAGTGTTTACAATTTAGCCTTTGGTTTTCAATATTTCCTATATTTCCTATAATATTGATGTGTGCAAGAAAGAAAAAAATATCACCTAAACATTACCCTAGTCTTGTTTGCTCTCGGAAGCTTATGTGATCATGGTTAATGCTCTCACCTAAACGGCGGTTTGTGCCATCGGTAAAAAATTACTTATCAATAACGGCCAACACCGTCGGTAAACCGCCGGTCCATATTGTTGTCCGACGGTTTAGCGACGGTTATATAACCGCCGTTAGTACCGGTGGCACAATAAGGGATAGGCACCGGTAAGCCGCCGTTAAACGCCGGCGGCTAAACCGCCGCCCAAACCGTCGGTAAAACCGACAGCCTATAAACCGCCAGTTATGGCAGCCGGTAAGAGCTGTTTTTCCTGTAGTGGCCAAAGCAATAAGAGATTTCCCATTATGGTGATACAGAGTTTCCAAATAATCCCTCTCAGATTCATGATCAAGAGGAACCTAATAAATCAGCAGAATAAGTTCATCATTGAAAAACTGTTGTAGAAACTCCACATTCCAGCTGCAATTTGGCATAATGAAATGATTCAGATTTATGTTCTCTAGCCCCACACAATCCAAGAGCCAAATATCCTTCATTACATTGATTTTCTTCCCATCAACAACTCTCCATCTAACAATAAGTTTTAGTGACTTCCCACCTTCTAACAAAATATGCCATGTCATAGAAGCTCCAATTTTCCTTTCTCCACTCAAGATATTATCAGCATATTTAGTAATAATATTCTTATGTAACAAATTCCCTGGATATTGGATACATCTCCATGCTAACCTTGATATAAGAGGCCCCATGCGATGAACATTAGAATGTAATCCCAAACCACTATCTGATTTTGGTTTGCATAATTCATCCCCATCCCAGGTAACATAGTGTAATCCCTTTCAACCAATGCCTTTGTGCCAAATGAACTCTTTGCAAAATTGATCAACTTGATATAATACTTTCTTTGGAACCAAAGAGTGAGTTGATTAGAAGCTTGGAATGAATAAAAGAGATGATTTAACAAGGGTGATCTTACCAGCCATAGATAAATGCATGCTACCCCAAGCATCAAGTCTTTTCAATATGTGGTCGATCATAAATTGAAAATCATGTCTTCTTAATCTTCTTAAAGCTACTTTAAACACCCAAATAAAGTAGCTCCTTAACCGCCTTAAAACCCAACTTCTTATTTATTTGATTCTTCATTGGATGCTTCACAGCCTTGCCAAATAAAATCAGAGATTTTGAATCATTCACTCGCTGCCCTGGACATCTATAGAAATCTTCCACAATGGCCTTTAACTCTTGAGATGATTTTGAGGATGCTTGGGCAAAAACTAACACATCATCCATGTACAGTAGATGTGTAATTTTATGAGCTTTGGGTGTAACCTGAACTCTCAATTGCAGCCCTCTTTGATTAATTGCAAGAGATAAAAGCTGGGAACACATGATGAATAAGTAAGGCGATAATGGGCAACCTTGGCAAAATCCACTCTCATGATTAGCTTACAAAAAGGTAAAGGAAATCCATAAACTTTTAGCACTTGATACAATGTTGGCCAACCCATGCTATCAAAAGCTTGTTCCATGTTTAATTTGACCACCATAAACCCCTTCTTATCCTTTGAGGTCCTAAATTTGTTGAAGATCTCTTGATCAAGTAGACAATGCTCATACATTGATCTACCCGGGATAAAAGCAACTTGCTCTTTCGAAATGATCTTGGAGATACAAATTTTAATTCTATTAACCAACATAGTTGTGACCAACTTATAAGTGGTTTGACATAGGCTAATAGGTCTGAAATTTGATGGAATTGTAGGATACTTTACCTTTGGGATTAACACAATCAAGATGTCTTTCCATTCATCCTTCATGGAACCCGTTTTAAATAAACTGTCAACAACTTTCCAAGTTGATTCTCTCACAATGCTCCAAAAGAATTGAAAAAATGAAGGTGTGATCCCATCCAACCTAGAATATCTATTCCTACCTTATTGAAAAACTACAGTTTTTAATTCTTTCTGAGTGAAATATCCATTTAGAAACTCTACATCCATTGAATTAAGTTTCTAGTTCTCAGGAAAAATAGGCCAACCCATTAGGATGCAAGTTCTTGATCTCCATTTATTTTCAAAGAATTTGTAGAAAACAGATAAAATATGCTCAAATTTGTCCACCAAGACATCCTCTTAATCTCTAATTTGTTTTATAAGATTCCCATTCCTTTTAGCTGAAGCAAACTTGTGAAAGAAATTTGAATTAACATCACCTTCTTCATGCCATCTCACATTAGCTCTTTGGTTCCACCAAGTTGATAATCTTCCTAAAGTTACATTGAGATCATGCACTTTGATTATGAGTAAGTTAAGCCCCTCCACCATCAAGCCAGTTTCTGAAGCTTCTTCCAACTGCAAATCCAATATCTCTTTCTTTAAGTGATCTTTCAACAAATTTAAACTATTACATTTGTTCTTGCTCCAGAAGAATAAGGACCTCAAAGATCTTCTTAGCTTTCTTTACAAAACATCCATAACATTACCATGATTAGATTTTCTCCAAGAATTTGAAACAATGCTCTTGGCTGCCTGATAGGACTTCCAAGTCTCCTCAAATCTAATAAATCGAGAGTTGTACTGTGTCTCCAACACCTTGAAAACAATTGGGCAATGATCAGATGCTACCCTTGCTAAATGTATAACATATGCCAAAGGAACTTTTTGTAGAGCTGCTGCATTCAACAAGCACCTGTCTAGTCTTTCCCATATTCTCATAGCACCTTCCTTATTATTGCACCAAGTGTATCTAGGTCCAATAGTAACTTTAACTGATTTCTGAATGCATTTAGCTTCCATGACTTCATCAAATTCTAAATCTTGATTCTCCTCTTCTAGAATGCTGAATTTATTTTTCAAACACACTTCAGAACAGTTGGGACTTTGCATCAAATCCTCTGAGCACTTCTCAACAATAGGACTTGTAATTGGAATATTACCTTCAACATTATTGTCCTTTGATGAATTTTCAATGATTTCACCATCTTCAATACTAGATTGCTTATGGGAAACATGATCCTTAACTTGATTACCATTATTTGGATTCGATTGAATCAAAGCACCTTCAACCTTCTTGAAATTTTTAAATTTATTATTTCTGAATTTAACATGTATCCAGGGTCCATATTCATCATGCTCAATAGTGTTGTCTTTCTCATGGATCTCCCCAACTCTTCTTTCAATAGAAACAACATCAACTATTTTTGTAGGAAGACTATTATTGAGAGGACACATATTCTTCAAATGGTCAATTTTACCGCAATGATAATAAAGAGAAGAAATCTTTTCATACTCAACTTTCAGAAAAGATCTATTGGTAATTTTTTGTCTAATTCAATTTGAACACATACTCGGGCATACTCTCTCTTTCCCCATTTAAATGAATTTCCATCAAGATACAAAGGTACTCCAATCATAGATGCAATTCTCAAAATATTATGTTCGTCCCAACAATGCAGCGGTAGAGAAGACATACGAATCCATACCGGTGCGGTGAGGCCTTTAAGTGATTCAGGGGAGAATGAAGGGGACCATTTTTCCATGCCAATAATATTTCCTCCAATAAACTAAGGGCCACCACCTAAGACTACTTCCAAACTTAGACCATTGCCTCTGAAGTTCCATACTATAAACTGGAAAAAAAAATATTATCACCCAGAACTTTAATAACCAGTGAATTCTTCAAAACTTAGGAATTGGCATTTTCAAAATTGGAATTTATTACAACTGCTACTCCATCCTCAGTAATAGGAGTAGAATTCACATTATAATTTAGCTTAATGTATTGAGTCTTCTTCTAAGCATTCAGTAAATTTCCTTTAGGACCACTGAAAACATCATTCACAAGTTGATCATAGCAATTATTAAAATCATTCTCAAATATGATTGGTGTATTTACCTTAGCCGGTAAGTCTGTGTTATCGCCAGCAGGTCGCTTGTCATCAGAGTAAGAAACCTCATTCAAGAAAATTGCAGTTATCCCTTTCCTGTGGTCAGGGATTGCATTTGAATAACCAAATTTGTTACATAAATTTCATATATGATGAAGAAGCTTCACAATAATTTGATTTTTAATGAGAATCAACAATAGACTTCAAAAGCCGAGGAGTAATACACGCAGACCTATTCAAAATACCTTTACCCTTTCCTTCCACAAAATCAATCTTCTTCAGGGGAGAATAACTAACCTCCTTAATAACCAAATGCTCTGCAGTCAACCTCATATGTGCATCATTTGCATCTAGTTCCCGATTCATACTGTGACGATGGCCATCTTCTTTAACACGTCCACTTAATCCACTAGTTTTACGTTCAGCTGCAAGTGCACCAATTGATGGATTGCGGCTATCCACCACCATCGCCTAATGCGTGGTGATGAAGGTGGCAAAAAATTGGGAAATAGAAAATTTCAAAATAGGGTAGTTTCTCTCTCTAATCGTAGAAAATTTGTTTCATCCTAAAAATATTTAGAAAGTGAATATTCAACCAACATGGCTCTAGCAGTTTCTACCAAAGTTTTATTCTTTCTTTCAATAACCCTATTATATCGAGCAATTTTAGGAATCAAAAGTTGTGATTTCTCCCTTTCTCTTTATAGGAAACATCAAAATTTTAATTATCAAGTTCTCCTCCATGGTTTATATGAATTGCAAAGATTTCACAATCTAGCTTCCTCTGAATCCACGTATAAAAATTTATAAACTCATCAAATGATTCACTCTTATGTCATAAGAATCTAATCCAAGTCAATCTTGAATAATTATTAATAATTATATACCCAAATACTTTTCCTCCTAGGCTTATAGTGTTAAGAGGTGCAAAAAAATCCATGTAAAGGACTTCTAATGATTTGCTAGTACTAAGATCTTTAATTGAATGAAAGGACTTTACTTATTTTCCTAATTAAGATGCATCATCAAGTGATCCCTAGTAAAGTCTAGTTTGGGTATTTCTCTAACAAATTCCTTCTAGATAATCTTCCTAAGATTTTTCATGCTTGCATGATAATGTTTTCTATGTCATAACAAGGATTCATCAATAATAATTTTTAGACAAAAAATATTAGAAGATTTAACATAATTTAAATCAAGCATGTAAACATTATTTACACCATCTCCATACAACACATCAATTCTATTTTAGCTTATAATGTGTTACCAATCATAACTTAACTTACCACTGTCCTAGTGGAGTTATCTTCAAGTGTCACTTTTCCTCCAGTCTTGGCCTCCAATAAAAAAAAATTTGCATCTCCAGTCATATATATTGAACATCTACTATTTAGGTACCAAATACTCTCAAGAGGGCTTGAATGAGAGCATTTCTATAAAATTATCAAATATTAGACTTGAGAACTCAAATAAATTTGAGTTCACCTCTTGGCAATGATATTCTAGAAGCATGTTTGATATGCTGTGATTGATGCACCTTAGGTGTCCACACTAAATATGTTCTATTATGAATAGTGCAGGTGTAGGAAATATACCCCACATTCCACATGAAAAATATTTAACACCAGGATGATGATTTATAAATTTATATCAGTTATAATATCTTTTCATAGGTTTTAAAATTATATGCTTTTGCTCAAGATTGTAAAATTATTCTAATGATTTTAATTTTATTTGAAGATATGAGTTTTCACTTTCCAAAATTAAATTTTCAAATTTCAAAATCATGTTCCCTTTTATCTGATCAACCATAAATACCTTAAAATCATTTTTTAAGCTCATTACAAGATATTTTTAATAAATCATACTTCTTATTCAAACAATCAAAATAATATAGCAAAGCCTTCTGAATGCTATTTATTTTTACATTATCATTCCTCAAGTTTTTATTTTCTTTTTGTAGATTCAGATACTCAATATTATGGTTAGCATGTAATTTTTTGAGTTTACTTTATGCATTATACACTTTCTCAAAAAATTTAAATAATTCATCATAAGATAGGGCACATACCTGTTGGAAGACTATGACACCCCAGAGGGGGGGGGGCCCCGCCGGGGGGGGGGGGGGGGGGGGGGGGTGAATTGGGGTTCTTAAAATTTTATTTAATAGAAGAAAATTAAACTATTTTTAAAGAAATTTTGAAAAGAGTAAGTAATCACACAATATTTCTTATGAAAAAAATAGAGAAAAATAAATGCAAGAAATGAAAATAAGAGGCATAATATTTTTATGTGGTTCGGCTCAGATTCCAATCCAACATACATCCATGCTAGCCAACTCTTGGGCTATAATTCACTAATCCAAGGTTTTCTTGGTAAACCTCACTTCTTTAAATCAAAGAAGTTCTTTACAACCTAAGTACTCTCCTACACGGGCGAGTACAACCCAATCTAATTATAATTAAAACTTCACTAAGCCAAATGGCTTAGATAAAAAAAATTAAAATTACAATTTGATGTAAATAAAACAACCCCAAATTATCTTGCAATAAAATATTCACAATATTTAAGATGATATTACAAATTAATTTTAATCATCTCACTACTTGCAAATGAAATATTAAATTTGCTCACTTTAAGATAGATTTATATTTTATTTAAAATAAGAAATAATATTTGAAATAAAAATATATTATTATTGATTTAAACTTTAACTCTTCAAATAAAATAAAATGAATTAGATTATAGATGTAATTAGGAGAGTTAATATTTGACATGACACAAGAACCCATCCCGGACCCGACCCAAAAAATCTGGGTTGGACCCGACCCGATTTCAAAAGGGGTCGGGTTCATGATCCAGAAATCAACCCGTTTGAAAAATAGGTCGGGTTCGGGTTGACACAACGGGTTGCCGAGTCAACCCGCGAACCCGTTTTAACATAACCCACAGACCTGCCTGCCCCACTGTCATGCGACCATGCCCCGCTGCCGCACAAAAAATGGCACGACCATGCCCCTTTGCCACGCGACCCTACCCTGCTTCCACACGACCCCACGTAACCCCGCTGCTGCCTGCGACCCGGCCCCGTGCACTCGCCCAGCGACAATACCCCCCGGGACCTCGTGCGGCCCGGCTCCACTGCTATCGCACGACCTCGCGATGCGACCTCGTGCGACCACACCGCTACTGCGGGACCCCGCGACCTCTCCGTGTGCGACCTCACACCACCGCCCTGCACGACCGCTCTACGTGCGACCCTGCCCTGCTTCCACGCGACCCCACGTAACTCCGCTGCTGCCTGCGACCCGGCCCTGTGCACTCGCCCAGCGACAATACCCCCCGAAGAAGCGCGCGAAAGGGAGAACCTTCACAGCCAACAAGCTCCCGTTGTTGCTTCCGATCAAAATATCGTAACTTCCGACCCGACAGGAAGGGAAAGTCGTCGAAGGAGCGAAGTCGAACAGCCACGAAGGAGCCAAAGTAGCAACGCGCGCAATCTCTACACCTACTGTGAAGCAACGAAGCCGAACAACAACGACGAAAAGAAAAGATTAAAGGCAAACCCTAGATGCCTCAAAGTTATTATTAATTAACTTAATTAATATAATTTACATAATTAATTAATTAATTAATAGTATAATCAGTGCATAAATTAATTATCTAATTTAACATAATTGAATAATTAGTAATTAAATATTAATATAATTAGCTTAAGTAATATAACTTTTTTTTTAGCTTAAGTAATATAACTTATATATATATATATATATATATTAATAAATAGATGTGAAGCAAGTTAGTTTAAAATAAATACATAATAAAAGTTTTACCATATAAGCTTATTACCTTTAATTTCCCTAATTAGATAATTTTTCATATTTGATCATAATTATGCAATCAATGAAGGTTATAAAATTTATTTGATGAAGAAATCTTATAGATTTCTATATCAAGATTAATATATAATTCGTCAATATTTAGATTTTGAGAAAATCAATAAAAGTTTTACCATATAAGCTTATTACCTTTAATTTCCCTAATTAGATAATTTTTCATATTTGATCATAATTATGCAATCAATGAAGGTTATAAAATTTATTTGATGAAGAAATCTTATAGATTTCTATATCAAGATTAATATATAATTCGTCAATATTTAGATTTTGAGAAAATCAAATTATGCAAGTAAATATTAATGGGCCACTAACATACTCCTATGATAATATAAAGTCCAAGTTGTTCATCTTAGTCCATCTTAGTCTCAACATTTGATTGAACTTGAGTTATACAATGTAAATCCCATAAGTAATTACAATGCACATCATTACACCTAGAATACTTAGCACATAAATTGGAGCATCCAAGCATATGTTTGTTATCATCAAAATCTCTAAAATTGGTCATGAGGTAGATAATATCAACAATCTTTCCTTTTTTGATGATGACAAACTTATGTTTGGTATAGTTATAACAAAGGTGCAAAATGACCTTTCATCATAATTTTTAAGTATTAGAAAAAATATATATAATAATCAAAAAATATTTTTGAATGCTAATTTATTAAATAAAATAATTCTCCCCCTAAATATATGCATGTAAGAAGACTTATGACCAACATATATAGTTCTTCTCCCCCTTTTACAACATCAAAAAGAATAATTAAACAAATAAAAGAAATTTAAATGTTAGGATCTAACATCCCAAGCATACATCTTAACATGCAAAATCTCTCTTCAGCTAATGGTTTTGTAAAGATATCAGCTATTTGAGAATCTGTGTTTACAAAATCTATATTCACATCACCTTTATTAACATGATCTCTAATAAAATGGTGTCTAATCTCTATGGGTTTAGTTCTTGACTGTTGTATAAGATTTTTTGCTAAACGTATAGCATTTATATTATCACATTTAATGGGAATATTTTTAAGCTTAATTCCAAAATCTTCTATTTTTTGCTTTACCATAAAACTTAAACAACAGAACTACCTACGGCTATATACTCTGCTTCAATAGTGGATAAAGCAACTGAATTTTATTTTTTAGAAGACTAAGAAATAAGTGACGATCCTAAAAATTGATAGGTTCTAGATGTACTTTTCTATCAACTTTACAACCAGTATAGTGTACATCAGATTATACAACTAAATTACATATAATAAATTTTTGGGATACCATAAGCCCAACTTATGAGTTCCAATCAAATAGTGAAATATTCTCTTAACTGCTATTAAGTGTGATTCCTTAGGATTAGCTTGAAATCTTGCACATAAATATACAACAAACATAATATCAGGTCGACTAGCAGTGAGATACAAAAGCGAACCTATCATACTCCTATAAAGTTTTTGTTCTATTTTTTTTCTTTATTCATCTAAATCAAGTCTAGTTGATGGGCTTATAAGAGTTTTACTCAATTTGAATCTTTTCATATCAAACTTTTCTAATATTTCATTTATGCATTTAGTTTTACATATGAATGTGCCATACTCTAGTTATTTTACTTGAAGTCCTAAGAAAAAGGTGAGTTCTCCCATCATACTCATTTCAAATTCTTTTGATATTAATGATGAAAACTCATGCCATAAACTTTCATTTGTACTTTCAAATAATATATCATTAACATAATTTTTTATAATAATAAAATCATCTCCAATATATTTGATAAAAAGAGTTGTATCTACCTTATCTTTTTTAAAATTAAGTTCAATTAAAAAGTTATTTAACCTATCATACCAAGCACGTGGAGCATGTTTTAAACCATATAAAGCTTTCTTTAATTTATATACATGATTAGGAAAATTGATTCTTTCAAAATCTTGTGGTTGTTCTATAAAAAAACATCATGATCAATATACCCATTCAAAAATGCACTTTTGACATCCATTTGAAAAAAATTGAAGTTAAAAAAAGCAAAGGCAAGGAGTAATCTAATGGCTTCTAGTCTTGCTACAGGTGCAAAAGATTCTTCAAAGTCTATTCCTTCTATTTGTGTGTACCCTTGTGCAACTAATCTAGCTTTTTTTCTAGTAATACTTCCTGGGTCATCTAGTTTATTTTTATAAACCCATTTAGTTTCAATTATATTTTGATCATGAGGTAATGTGACTAACTCCCAAGCATCATTTCTTATAAATTGGTTAAGTTCCTCTTCCATAACAATTATCCAAAAATTATCTTGTAAAGCTTCATCTATATTTTTAGGTTCAATTTTTGATAGAAATGAAGAATGTTCAACCTCATTCCTAAGGTTTCTCCTAGTCTTAATACCTTTGGAAGGATCACCAATAATTAACTCTTTTGGATGATTTCTATTATATCTCCATTCTTTAGGTAATGAATCATCCTCTTTTTCTTCTAAATTTATTTTCTTTATATTTTCAATATCAACATCATTCAAATCCTTTCTTATTAAATCTATAAGGTTTTCATAAAAAAATATATGAACAAATTCTTCAACAATTAAAATTTTCTTATTAAAAACTCTAAAAGATTTTCAAAAAATTGAATATCCTAAAAATATACCATCATCAAACTTATTATCAAATTTATCTAAAGGATCCTTATAATTATTTAAAATAAAACACTTATATCCAAAAATATGTAAATGACTAATCTTAGGTTTCTTTTCAAAAAATATTTCGGTCTTTTTAAGAATTGGTCTTAAATAAACTCTATTTGTAACATAACATGTGGTGTTTATTGCTTCTGCCCAAAAATACTTTGGAAGTTTATATTCATCTAACATTGATCTTACTAATTCTACCAAAGTATGATTCTTTCTTTTAACTATACCATTTTGCTGAGGAGTCCTAGGAGCTGAAAAATTATGTCTAATTCCATTTTCATCACATTAATTTTCAAATTCTCCACTATGATTCTTTTGAATTCTATGAATCAAGTAACCTTGTTCTCTTTTAATATACTTAGCAAATTTTCTAAAATCATCAAATGCATTATTTTTATTAGCTAAGAATAGTACCTAAGTGTATCTTGAATAATCATCTATAATAATAAATCAATAATTTTTACCACCTAAACTAGTTGTGTTAATTGGCTCAAATAAGTCCATGTGTAATAATTTTAAAGGTCTACTTGTAGAAACTATATTTTTACTCTTGAATGAACTTTTCATATATTTACCATGAATGCATGGATCACATTTAGAATCAAAATGAAAATTAATTTTTGGTAAACCAACTACTAAATCAAGTTTAGAAATTTTATTTAAAGAGTGAATATTGGCATGACATAGCCTTCTATGCCATAACCAAGCATCGTCATTTGTAGATTTCATGCAAAATAAATTCAAATTAAAATTATTTATATTTGCTAAATCAAATAAATAAATATTTTTATGTTTATTTTCAATAAACAAAATAGATTCATTAATTCTAATAATGCAATGTGAAGTGTACAAGGAAATATTTAAACCTTTATCGCATAGTTGACTAATTGATATTAAGTTATGAATTAAACCAAAAACAAATAAGACTTTTTCTAAAGTAATAGAGTTATTATATATGGATCCAATGCCAATAATCTTTCCTTTTGCATTATTTCTATATGTGACATAACCTACATCAGTTGATTCTAATGCAGAGAATTTTGCTTTATCTCCTATCATATGTCTTGAATTTCCACTGTCAAAGTACCACATGCCTTTATTGATTTTACTTTGTAGGCATTCCTACAAAAGAAAATCAAATATTAACTTTTGGAACCCAAATTTTTTTGGGTCCACATTCTAAATGAGCAGTATGATATCTATTATGTATGGTAGTTGAAGTGCTTGTATTTTTTAGAACCCATATAAAAGATGATTGTTTAGCATTTGGTGATATATGAGCATAGAAATCAAATGAGATATGTCTTTTTTATCACAATAATTACACCAAATATTAGTGTTTGCATATGGCTTTGTATGATTTCTATATGACATATAAGAAGAAATTTTATTTGATGTTGTACTTGATGGAGATTTATAATAAACATGTGATTTAATGCATAATTGTAGACTTGCTTTTAATAGAATATTTTATCTTTCAACTTTATAAACAAGTAAACAACGATCTAATAAAGAACTATTTTTAATTTTCAAAACATCACATTCATTTTTAAATCATGAAAATGCATATCTAAACTTTTATGCTCTTTTTTGTAAAGTATTATATTTTCTTTTTATTTTTTTATATTCAATGACTAATTCATTAAAAGCTTAATCTAATTCTTCATAAGAAATATCATTACATACCTCTTGAGAATCACAATCCGATTCTCTCCAACCATAAGGCAAATGTTTACCTCTTTATATGATGAATTTGATTCATATAAATCTAGGTTGGCCTATAGTGTCTTCTTTTTCTTCTTGAAATGCTTCTTTTCTTTCTTGTTAGTCTTTGTCTCTACATCCATCTCTTTCTTCTTTGAATTAATAAGATCTGGGCAATCTTCTTTTATATGAGCAAACTTCTTGCAATGGTAACAAATAATCCCTTCTCTTGTAGGAAATTTCTTAGTTTGAAATTTATAATTTTTGGATGTATTATACCTTTAATTTTTCTTCCTCAGTAAGCTTCCAAGTCTTCTTAAAAGCATGGCCACCTCATCGCTATCTTCATTAAAGCTTGATGAACTAGGTTCATCATTATCATTAACCTGCAAGGCAATATTTTTACCTTTCTCTTTCTCTCTCTTTGAAGATCCATCAAATTTATCCCTTTGAGCTATAATCTGTTCAAGTGCTATCAAAGAATCCAAAAATTGATCAAGTGGATAAGTAGGTAAATCTTTAGCCTTACTAATTGCAGTTACTTTAGCATCCCATTCTTTGGGAAGGCATCTAAGAATCTTATAGACAAAGTCTTGATTTTTATATATTCTTCCAAGAGAATGTAGCATATTAATTATTTTCATAAATCTTGTATACATATCAAAAATAGATTAAGAAGGAGACATACAAAGTAATTCATATTCATGAATAAGTTTATTTATGTGAGCATCTCTAACTTCACTAGTACCTTCATAAGTTATAATTACTTTGTCCCAAATTTATTTTACTAAATTTAACATAGAAATTTTCATGGAATCATCTAGAAGAAGTGAACAATGCAATGTATTACATACCATAGCATTTAACTCATCTAAATCTCTCTCTAATGTAGTCCATTCATAAAAAGGTTTTTGAATTTTAATTCCATTAATTTCTTTAGTGGGTATATCATATTGGTGTGTATGTATGTGCCATATACGAGAGTCTTGCCTTCTTAAAAATGTACTAATTCTATTTTTCCAATAATCAAAAGGAACATTATCTAACAATGGAGGATGATGAGTGGATTTTCCTTCAGGAAGTAAACACTTAGGAAAACCTTGTGCCATAGTTTATAAGTGCATCTACTCTATGATGTTAAGACAAAATAAAAAGAGCCAAGGCTCTGATACTAATTGTTGGATGACTATGGCCCCAAGAGGGGGGGGGGGGGGGGGGGGGGGGGCAGTGAATTGGGGTTCTTAATTTTTTTTAAGAAGAAAATTAAAATATTTTTAAAGCAATTTTGAAAAGAGTAAGTAATCACACAATATTTCTTATGAAAAAGATAGAGAAAAATTAATGCAAATAATGAAAATAAGAGGCACAATATTTTTATGTGGTTCGGTCCAAATTCTAATATAATCTACGTCCACGCTAGCGAAATCTTGTGCTAGAATTCACTAATCCAAGGTTTGCTTGGCATACCTCACTTCTTTAAACCAAAGAAGTTCTTTACAACCTAAGTACTCTCTTAAATGGGTGAGTATAACCCAATCTAATTATAATTAAAACTTCACTAAGCCAAATGGCTTAGATTAAGAAAATGAAAATTATAATTTCATGTAAATAATACAAGACCAAATTATCTTGCAATAAAATATCCATAATATTTGAGGTGATCATACAAATTAATTTTAATCACCTCACTAATTGTAAATTTAATATTAAATTTGCTCACTTTAAGATAGATTTATATTTTGTTTAAAATAATAATAATATTTTAAATAAAAATATATTCTTACTTATTTAAACTTTAACTCTTCAAATAAAATAAAATGCATTAGATTATATATGTAAATCTATGCCACCTTAAAGAAGTAAAAATACTTACTTTGCTAAACTTTATGGATTTAAAAGATATGATACAAAAAAACATTAATAAAATATTTCCAACAAGTATTTCACCATAAAATAAGTATTTTCAAGAAAGAAATGTATGGTGAAAGCTAAAAGAATAGTAAGTAAGGATTTAAAGAAGGAAAGCAAACTCTAGAACTCTAAGAGATGTTACTCGGTTTTATGTGTTGAAGCTTTCCAATAACGATTTTGATCTCGCAAAGGAAAAGAGCTCTCGTAATAGAAATCAAAATTTCTCCTCTCATGATTTAGCATGTGAAGAGGAAAGGAAGAATAGAAGAATTGCTCGAGATCTTCCTTTGAGAAGCACTTACATGAAGAAGAAGAGAGGTATTTATAGGGAAAATGGTAAGTAAAGCTATATTTGAATAAAACTTTTAATCAAACATATTTTTTATCAGCTAATAATATTATTTTTCATTAAGAATTCATTTATATTAAATATATATGAGATTCAAATGGCAATAAAATGGCTAGCCCCATGGAAAGGT
This sequence comes from Dendrobium catenatum, assembly GCF_001605985.2. Lineage (NCBI taxonomy): Eukaryota > Viridiplantae > Streptophyta > Magnoliopsida > Asparagales > Orchidaceae > Dendrobium > Dendrobium catenatum. The sequence continues at coordinate 73,898 of NW_021563428.1, forward strand.
CAAAAAGTCTTCATATGCATCCAAAATAGGGCAAAAATGGCTAGCAGCAGATTTTATTTAAATTAGATAATGTTTGGAAATTAATTATAAATTCAAATGAAATCTAAATGAGTCATATAGACTATGAATTTCTATCTATAGAATGCATCCAATCTCATGCAATAAAACGTAGACCACGTTTCTAACAAAGTAATATCATATTCATTAAAATGAAAACTTATGCACATTTTTAAATATTTAAGGATATATTGAATATCAATATAATAATATTATGTAATATATATAAAATTAATCATACATTAATAAATAGATATGAAACAAGTAAGTTTAAAATAAATACATAATAAAAGTTTTACCATATAAGCTTATTATCTTTAATTTCCCTAATTAGATAACTTTTCATATTTGATCATAATTATGCAATCAATGAAGGTTATAAATTTTATTTAATAGATATTTAGATTGTGAGCAAATCAAATCATGCAAGTAAATATTAATGGACAACTAATATACTCCTATGATAATATAAAGTCCTTCAAGTTGTCTATCTTGGTTCATCTTAATCTCAATACTTGATTGAACCATAATTATACAATATAAATCCCATAAGTAATTACAATGCACATCATTACACCTAAAATACTTAGCACACAAATTAGAGCATCCAAGCATATGTTTGTTATCCTCAAAATCTCTAAAATAGGTCATGAGGTGGATAATATCAAGAATACCTCCTCTTAATCTAAATGATCAAGTTTATCTACCATTAAGCACAAATTTTTAACCTCCTCTTCTACTTTTATTTTTGAAGAATCTGAAGCTGAGTCAGCCCAGAAAGCTCTTTACATTCTTTTCTTGCTCTTCCTAATGTTCATTTTCTGCTCAACTTTATCCTTATTAGGATTAGCTTTTAAATTTGGCCATTCAATTTTTATATGTCAAGGCTTTCTTCATTCATAATAAATCAATTTATTAGAAACTTTTACATTCTTATTTAACTTAAATTTATTCCAATGCTGATGTATTCGTTGCTTTCTCTTAAGGAAACTTTTGAATTGCTTTGTCATAATTGTAATATATTCTTCATCTTCTAGTATTGATTGACCAGTCTTTGAATCATCTACTTTTAAGGCTATATTCTTCTCTTTCCACTTGTCACCTGCGTCAATCTATCTTTGATTCTCTCGTTGTTCATAAGCAATTAGTGATCCAAGAAGATTATCAATAGAATATACACTCAGATCTTTAGACTCAATTATGATAGTTATAAAAAAGTACATGAATCTAAATCATGGGATTTTATAGACAGAGAAGCTGTGGGATTTTCTAGAGAGTGAAACTATTTCTTTTACAAAAATTAAATTGGCATGACATCTTTATTTTTTGATGATGGCAACTGATCATCGATCATTGTCCGAGATTGATCCAAGGATGGAGCAGAAATTACCAACTGGAGTCTCTTCTAATCCTCTTCAAGGGTTTTTTAAATCCTCTCCTCCAGCATTTGCTAGAATTTCTTTCATGGCCGGAGAATCTGGAAAAAATGGTTTTCGTCTAAATGTCAACAAAGGTAAACCTTTAACTATTAATGAAGGGGGACTATTAAAATACAAGAAGGTTTTCAAAGACATTGGGAAAGGAAAGAAAGTCATGTTTGGGGAAGAATTTAAAATGTCAGATAAGCAGGAAATCCCAAAAATTTGCTTTGGATCTACATTGCTGGCGGCTCAAAAAGAATATGCTATGTTTTATGAAATAGCTAGTGATAAATGCTTTTAGAATTCAGAGAAATTATTAAATAAAGAAGGTGTTATTGTTGGAAACTGTGGAGTTATTGTTGCAATGGTTCTTGATGGAAATGATAAGAATAAGGTTATTGAAGATTTGGAGGTTGTTCGACAATTTGTATTCAGTGAACGTGATTCATGCAATCTTATGATTGTAGAAGTTGAAAGCTTAAAGGGTGTTAAATCTAAAGGCAATGGTATGTCAAATGTTTGGCATAAGAAATCTAACAGGAGAATTGCTGATTTGGACATTGGTAATTGTCTGATGGAAGATGGTGAAAGTGTAAAGTTGTATGAGGAAAATGTAATGGAGAATACCAAGAAACTTCAAAATGCTCTGGTTATAAAAGTATTTGGAGATAATATACCAGCTTATGTTATCAATTCTGAAATAAAGAGACAATGGTCACATCTAGGGAAATATAACCTTACATGGCTTGGGAAATGATGGATTATGTATTCATTTGATGATGAGGAAGCCTTGGAATTGGTCCTTTCTAATGGACCTTGGTTTTTGAAGGGATAAATAATTGGTGTGGAGAAGTGGTCTACTTCATTTTTACTAGATTCATTAAAGTGGTTAACTGCACCAATTTGGATTAGAATGCTAAGCTTGTCATTGTAATGTTCGGATGACATTAATGTATGTAGGATTGCTTCAAAAATGGGCAAGCATTATTTAATATATGAAAATATGTTCCAATTGGGGAGGAGAGAGTTCGCAAGGATTTGTGTGCATATCCAACTTGGAAACAAACTACCACTCGGAGTCTTGGTGGAAGGAGGTGCGGGCAGATTTTTCCAGAGAATCGAGTATGAGGGAATCCCAAATCTTTGTTTTAATTATGGTAAGATTGGCCAATCCAAAAACTTTTGTACAGAGGTGGACTTACGAGCTAATTTGAAGGTTTTAAAATATTGTAAAAGCAGATAATATAGATAGAGGGAATTGCTCGCATATAAATTTTAAGGAAATTATAGGAGAAATGTCTAAGGCAATAAACTATAATTATGGGCCTTGGATACATGTTAATTATGGTAAGAAGAAGACATTCAACCAAAGGGATCCTTCCATTCACAAAAGAAAATTATTGTGAAGGAATATGTGCCTAAGCATGTTGAAGATTAGAAGAAAGAACCTATTGCAAATGCAATATCTGTTTCTATTCAAGATGGGATTTCATCCAAGGATGATAATATTTCTGGATCTAAGACAATTGATAATACTGTAGAGCAGGTTTATTCTGTTGATTTTGATAAAACATCTTCCAATATGGGCGTGAACAAATTTTCAGTGTTGTTTGAATTGCCGGAGGAAGGAGAATTGCTCCCTATTATCAATAACAGTTATGATGATCATAAGGTTTTGGGAGAGGTCAAAGAAATTACAAATGAAAGAGCTCATTATCATGAAGGTTCCAGTTCGCCAATTGTTCGGACAGAAGATGTAAAGGTTGTTGGGAAACATGAAGACAGCTCTACAAACTATAAAGTTAAATTAGCTAAAGATTTGAAAAGTCTTAGACCTATCAAATTATTATCAAGGAGTAGAAATAAGGATGGAGATGGTAATGAAAGGGTGGGGATCCATTCCCATTTGATTCAATGACTTCAATTATGTTTTGGAATTATAGAGGAGTTAGGAAAAGACAAGCATCTCTATACCTAAAAGAGATTGTAAAAGATAATAGAGATTTCTATGGGGCTTCTAGAGAAAAAAATTTCCAATATCAGCAGGAAAGATGTTGATAATCTTATTGGTGATTCTTGGGATTTCTTTCAGGTTCCTTTAGAAGGAATGTTTAGAGGAATTCTCATACTTTGGCAAAGTAAGGTTTCTTCCTTTTCTATTGAGAATTATTCTCAACAATTGGTAATAGGGAAAAATTGGAAGAATTTTACACCAATAGTATTCATATGGTTATAGGAGGGGACTTCAATTGTTTGTTGTTTAAAGACGATAAAAGGGGAGGGAAATTATTTTGATTCTCTCTAGCTTCTAAAGAAATGAAATCCTTCATAATTAACAATATTCTTCATGAGATTTATTTTGTTGGGCCCAAATTTATGTGGTGCAAAAACAAGGTTGGAGGTGCTCGCATCTTGGAAAGACTTAATAGATATTTTTTAAATATGGATGCATTGAATTCTTCTAAAAATATGGTGGTGAGACATCTAGCTAGAGTTGCATCGGATCATAATCCTATTTTGTTGAATTTCCCGGATCATAGATTGAAATTTGAAAAGATAATCAAATTTGAAGAGGTATGGGTGTCCTATCATGCATATAAGGCTATTATTAAATTAGCTTGGAGAATTAAAATAGGAGGTCATTGTGCAGAATTGCTGAATAAAAAGTTTAACAGAGCTTTAAAAAGTTATTATTTTGGAGCAAAGCAAAGCATAAGAACTAATTGGTGCAAAAAGATGAGCTGAAGGAATCTATATTGGAGCTACAATTGAAGGAGGTTGCTACTGGGTGGTTATCGGAGGAGGAAAGCTGGCTTCTAAAATCTAAAGTGAATGAACTCAATTCGATCTTGGCACGGTTATGTACATAGTGGAAGCAAAGAGCCAAGGTAAAGTGGCTGTCTTATGGTGATTTTAATTCTAAATTCTTTCACTCATTTGCTTCAGCTGAAAGGAATTCCAATTGGATTTACAAAATAAAGGATAGCTCTGGGTGGTATTGAAGATGTTTTATTGCAATTTTTTGAAGGAAAATGGAAGGATAAATTCTATAACTTGGATGGATGGCCGAATCCTTTTTGTTCGCTGGATGATAATGATAAGGTGTTCTTGAATAACGATATTGCGATGGAGGAAGTGGAAGCAGTGGTCCTTCATACTGAGGGGAAGAGCTCACCTGGGAATGATAGTTTAAAATACTATTGGCACATTATCCAATATGATTTTTGGAATGCAATAGATCCTTTTTTTCAAATTGGGATCGATGAATGAAGGATGGAAAGAAACATTAATAGTTCTTATTCCTAAAGTGAAAAATCCAGCTATTCCAAGCCAATTCAGTCCAATTAGTATTTACAGGACTATATATAAGGTGATAGCAAAGATTCTCTTAAAAAGGACGAAACTAGTTATTCATAAGCTAATATCTATAGAGCAAGCAGCCTTCATTAATGGCAGGTCCCTTGAAGATCATATTCTTGTTGGTCAGGAGGTTTTTAACTAGTTTAATTGTTTAGAAGCATCAAAAGGATTGGATTATTTATAAATTGACATGAAACAAGCTTATGATAGCTTGTGTTGGAAAACTTTAGAGAAAGTTTTGGATATTTTTGGTTTTCCTCGGAAATTTTTTGGTTGTATCATGGAGTGCATTATTGATCCAAAATTTTCATTATTAATCAATGGAAAACTTTCCAAAACGATTAAATCCAGGAATTGATTTCAACAAGGATGTCCCTTATCTCCATACCGCTTCATTCTTTGCTCTCAACTTCCTTCTAATGTGTTCAAACTAAAAGAAAGTTGAATGGGAATTCAGATTATGCATAATGGACCTAGAATTACTCATCTTATTTTTACAGAAGATATTCTAATCTTCTCTGAAGCAAGGATAAGAGATGTGAAGGAAATTAAAAATATTTTATCAAATTTTTGTGGTTGGATAGGTCAAAAGATTAATGAAAGGAAATAAACCATTCTTTTTAGAAACTAAGAGAAGACTAGGAAGAGAAGATCTATTGAAAGGTTTATGGGATTCAAGGTGGTGATGGAATTTAATTATCTCGGTATTAAAGTGGAGTTGAGGAGAATAGTGGCTGAGGACTATCAATTTATCATTGATAAAGCAATGAGATTGATTCATATTTGGGGTTCTAAACTCCTATCAATGGCAAGGGAAAATTTCTCTTATTAAATCTAAATTCCTTTCTATACCGTCTTTCTATTGCTCTCTTTCTCTTGTTCTTAAAAGTGTGTTGAAGGAATTGGATAAATTTGTAAAAAATTTATTTGGGACAAGAAGGATGGTAATCTCGGTATACACTATAAGAGTTGGGATAATATTTATAAATCGGCCTACCATGAGGGAGATGTCTTCATTCTAACTTGGATATGGTTGGACCTTTGAGAGCCTAGTTGGCTTGGAAAATCATACAAAATAGAGATTCATTGCTGTACAAGACGCTGGGAGATAAATTCAGAATTCAAAGTGGTGGAGCAAGTGGAAGCAAAGGAAGCTCAAGCATCAAAATCATAGCCAACAGTTTGAATTATTTAAATAAAATTGTAAGGTGGAAGGTAGGATCTAGGAGCAATATTGGAGTTTACAATGACATCTGGATTTTTAGACAAGTCTAAACTTACGGCCGACGTATATGGCTATTATTGATCAAATTGAATTGATGGTGCACAATCTTATCTTGGATGGTAGATGGAATATAGAGAAGTTAAACTCTCTATTTGGAGAAGAACTGGTCTACTTAATTTGTAAAATTCAAATTCAGGATGAAGATGAATTGGAGCTTATATGATTTAAATCGAGTTTGTCCATTTCTGCTTTAGCTTATAAAGCTTCAATCAAGGAAGAAGAGTATTGCATATATTGAGAAAGCCTTAAAAAACATAAATTGAAACCTCGGGTGGAAGTGTTTTGGTGGCGTATCTTTAATAACACCATTCCTACCTTATATTTCCTATTTCAAAGAGTCTTTCAAGAAGTGTTTGGGTGTCCTATAGGATGCAATGTGAGAGAATATATATACCATATCACTGTCACATGTAAGAAGCTAATCCAAGCGGTGAATTTTCAAAACAAATGGGGATTTGGATTCCCATTTTTTTATTCTTTTCAACAGTGGTAGAGTTGGATGGAATTAGGTACAAAAAATCATAGATTCACTGTCAATATCTACTGTAATGCTATTTACCACTCTCGATGGGCAAGGAACCATCTTATTCATGGATGAAAAAAAGTAAGTGAATTGTTAATTGCTTTAAACTCTGTTAGCTATGCTTCAGTATCCTTCATGGGAGATAGTAAGGAGTTGGGCCACTGGGGTATTAATAAGTCTAATAGACTATGTAATTGTTGATACCCCCCTCCACTCAAATGGATTAAAATTAATGTGGATGCATTATTATTAAAATCTTCTAAAGAAAGAGTTGGAGATGTAATCAGAGATTGTAGAGGAAGATTTCTCCTAGCCTATAGAATCACTTGTATTCATTGGGACATTTCATTTCTTGAGCTATTGATGGTTCAAATGCTTAAAGACATACAAAAAGATTGGATGGCATGCTACAAAGGTATAATCATTGAAGGGGATAACCACAACATAATCAGTTTTTTAAAAAATCTAAGAGGTAATTGGAAGGATGAGCTTTTTTTCTTTAAGGATTTAAATTTTGTTGTTTTTAATTGGGTTAATAGAGGATGTAATAAATTAGCAAACTTATGTGCTAATTATGCTCTCTTTAGCAATTTCTGTTGGGATGGATTAGAATTGAATAAGATTCCTACTATCTTTAATCAAATGTTAAAGGAGAAATTGGTCTATGGTTCTAGTATGTAATAGCTTTCGTTTTTAGTCATGCAATTTATTTGCTTTCTCAAAAAAAAAAAAAAATGACAGTTATCTTTGTATCAAAAGCAGTACGGAAATAATGTAAAATTTAATTATTTTTTTTTAATTTATAAGTTCTTTACCTAAAGCATGTAATAAATTATTTGAGTAACATTCTGAGTAAACCTTCTATATATATCTAAAATTGAATAATTTGATTTCATGCAAAATAGTTTATAGTAATGTAATAAATTATTCAACCTAGTTTGCTTTCCCTTATTTGCTCCTTCAAAAGTTATGCAAAGCCTAACCCAAATTTCTTTCTAGTTTTGTAAGTAGAAATTCGTATATAATTTTTAGATTTCAAAGAACATAAAAATTGTTTAAATATTTGGTATTCAACTATGCTAATTCTTTGTTTTTTCTAATGTCCAATTAGTGAATAGTGTTTCAATTCTAATGCCATCAACAATTCTAATAAGTATGGTGTAACCTTCCTATACTAATATCCACATGTGTTAATCGAGTGACTGCAGAAAAGTATACATGCAAGTTTTTCAAAAACCAAAAGGAATGTTATCAAATAATTGTGGTTTAGTGATTGAATATCCTTTAGGAGTATTTCGATTTCCAAAATTAGACATAATCTTTTTTCAAAAGTATTCTAAACCTTAATTTTTGAAATTGGCTTTGATACCACTTGAAAGTTTGAGTAGGTTATTGACCTTATAGAATTGTCCCAAGGCTAACCAAGAGGGTGCGCCGGGGGGGGGGGGGGGGGGGAATTTTTTTACCAGGGGGGGGGGTGGGTGAATGTTTTTACCAAAAAATTCTTAGATTTTTGAAAACCTTTTTAGATCTTTTTGAATGTTAAATCATTAACCCTGATTCAAGCAGTTGGTTTATAGAAATGATTACAATAAATAATTTTTAACAACATAATTATAAGTGCAGTAAAATAAAAAGAAGAAAAAAAAAGGTAATAGAAGAACACAAATTTTATAGTGGTTCGGTCCAACTAGACCTTCATCCACTCCCTAGAGACTCCTTCTCCAGGTATTATACTAAACACAAGTGACTCTCCTTTTTCCCCCATAGTACGGCGGAGAAGCCCTTACAAACTCTCTTCCACCAACCCTGTGTGGTAGAGAACCATCACCTTTTATACTCTCCAAGTGATGGCAGCATACCTTTTTACATCTTAGTGAAGATTAAGTACCTACTCGTCCTTTTTCACCCACCTGGTGAAGGTAGGGAACCTAGTTGTCATTTTTCACCCTCTTGGTAAAGATAGAGAACCTTCTCATCCTTTTCACCCTCTTGGTGAAGACAGAGAACCTTGACCCAGTCTTAAAGATTTTTTCTCAAGAGACTCCAAATAACTTGGACATAAACTTGAAGAAGACAAAAGAGATCCTCACTTTATGCAACCTTGTTAAACCATCACAACTTCCCTTCACAAGATCTCTCACACTTCACTTACAAAATCTCTACCAAACACACTCACAAAAAGGTCCCTCTCAAGAGAAATTGAAGCCAAATGATTATATAATAGTTTTATGACTCTTTATATAAAGATCACATGAAAACCCTTGAAAAACGGAAAATTTCAAGTTAACCAACATACATTCATACTATACGATTATAGATCATACGGTACTATCAATTAAAAAAATCAAGGCTTTGTTTGGTATGAACTGGGATGAACTTAGTTTCATACATTATTAATTATTTATATAATTCATATTATACTATATAAATAGTTCAAAAATAAATATATTTGTAAGGTACAATCTTGTACAAACCTAATTTTGTACTATGTTAGTAATATGTATGACCTAACATCATATTGTACAAACAGTTCAAAAATGAATGACTTTGTATGGTATAGTCTGATATGAAAAGAATTTGTACTCTATCAATCATCTGTACAACTTGACATTATAATGTATAAACAATTAAAAAATGAACGAGTTTGTATGGAATGATCTGATACAAAACGAATTTCATACTCTATCAGACATCTTTACAACCTTACATCATATAATACAAATTGTTCAAAAATAATTTTGTTCATAAGGTATGATCAGGTATGAACATGATCTCATACATTGTTAGTCATCTGTATGACTAAAAATTGTACAGTATGAACAGTTCAAAAATAATCTTGTTGAGGTTTCTGTAAATGGATTCTGGAGAAATTTATGTCAAATCATACAATACGATTAGATATCAAACAATATGATAAATTTTATCACCCTCCGCTTGTGTAAGTGTGCACTATTTTCCAAATACTATCATACTCACATAGTCTCAAGATTAATTGTTTTTGGGAGAAACCCACAAAGGGGCCTACACATTAATTAAAGTAAAATAGTACATAGTCCTTAAGGGGAACTCAAGCTCCCTACTGCTCAAAAAGATACAAAAATAAATAAAAAAGAAACATAGGAGCTTGAGTTACCAACTATAAATTAGTACAAAAATCCCTAAGTACATGCTATGGTGCTTAAGAAAAAGCTCCCAAAAAGAAGGCGCTAATAAAAAATAGCCAAAATGCTCCCAACAACTAGTACCCTTGGTAACCTTACAATCATCCACCCAAAAAAAAAACTTGCATAAACGACTGATAGGAAAGAGAAATAAAGCAGTAAATATAGCAGTGAAAATTCCTAAACCTAATTTGAAGATAGCCCAAAAAAGGATACAGTCGAAATAAGGGTAACCACGCCAAGTCAAGGAAAGACCAACTACCAGAGATGATTTCCACCCAAAAAGGATACATTCCAGAGTTCCCATCATGTATAACATACTAGACATTCAGAAAATCCATAGAGCACAAAAGAAAACAAATTAAGATGTTAAAAAAGAAGTGCAGAAAGACAGCGTGCAATAAGAGCACTTAGAAATCCAACAGAAAGAGGTCGAGCCACCAGCAAGAAATAATAGAAATAGAAAGAGGCCACCTGATGGAACCCAAAAAGAATTGAATGCAATAATTCCATAAAAGAAACAAAATGCAACCCAATAAAGAGGAAGCAATAAAGTACACCAACCACAACCCCAAGTGGGAGAAAAGAGCAGAACTAAGCCAAGAGGCAAACAAAACACCTCCAGTCACACAACCAACATACAAAAGAATAAAGGAACCCTACAACCACCAGAAAGAAGTAGAAAAATCAACGCTAATGATTAACATAAGATAACCCAAATTTATCTAGTCTAAGAAGGCCTTTTATAAGAAAAGGTAGCTGAGTAAAAGCAAGCACATTAAACAGTTAAAATCACAACCTAACTTGGCCATAGCATTCAGACACGTGTTCCCTTCATCCAAAATAATAGAAAAGGACTAGTTCAGAGAATTTAAGGTGCCTCTAATGTCCCTTATAATGTAAAATAAAGCTGAATAACAAAAGTTATCCTCCTTAGCATGGAAATCCTTGTAGTCAAAATCAGAAACCACTTCTAGTATAATATTAAAAAGATAAAGGTTAGCACAGAGCCTTAATCCATGAAGCACGACATAGAAAATAGCAAAGTTAACATCTCCATAAGCAATTGGCCCAGCAAACCCTCATAACTAGGTGCCATTGTGATCTCTCATGACACAACCACAACCAACAATTTTACCCACTCTAGTACTAGCCACATTCAACTTTAAATAATTAGGAAGAGGTTTAATCCAAGCAAAGCACCTAGTCAACTTATAAAAATTTTCAATCTCCAAATTAATAACAAATATGAGATAAGTAAATAAAAAATTCTTGAATTTCTTAATAGAGAGTAACTTAGTCTAATAGAGGGCAACCACCACTTTTTGAATAATTCTCTTGTAATTCATAACAACACCAATAAAATGAGAATCAAAGGATAAGAGATGGAATAACATTTTTTACATGCCCTTTGGCCTTAATAAACCAACAATCTAGCAAATAGTATAAAGAAGAACTTGCAGTAAAAAAGTTAAAATGGAAGATGCCTTCAAAATAAGTCCAAACCTTAATAGCAACGGGGCCAGAGATAAAAACATGGTGCATATTGTCAACATGGTAACAACATTGACATTTAGAAGGAAAAATAAAACCTCTTTTCCTCAAATTCTCATCCATAGGAATAAGCTTGTGAAGAATTATCCAGATAAAGACAGATACCCTAGAGGTAATACTTTTATGCCAACTCATTTTAAAAAACTTAGAAGACTCATTTTTAGATCTAAAGGAATGCCAAGAATCCTTAACTCTAAAAGTACCTTCTTTTGTAAAAGTACAAAGCAACACATCCTTAAAGTATGTGTTTAAAGGAATCTTTACAAAAAGTTGAATAATACCGTCAGGAAGAACAATAGAAATTTTCTCCAAGTCCCAACAATTATTAGTGAAGAAGTAGTTAACCTTCACCTTTGCAATGGAAGTAGAGTTTAATAAAGAATCAATTGACTGACCATTAAGCCATCGGTCTTGCCAAAATAAAATATTTCTATTACCAAGCCCCTAAGCCAAAGAAGGCTCAACCTTTCATTTAACTGAGCAGAGCCAATGCCAAACTTTAAAATGTCCTTTACTAAGAAACACATAGTAGGATGTCTCCTCCCACAATACTTGGCCATCATAAATTTGGCCGAAAGATTCACATTGTCTATAAGATTATACCAAAGTATAAAGAAAAAGCATAAGACAAATCAAGCATAATCTTACACCCAAAAGCCCCTTCTTGCAAAGTCCAACAACATTTACTCCAAGAAGACTAATGAATCTTAGAATTGCTCCCAGAACCTTTCCAAAAAAATTTATTAAAAATTCTATCAATTTTATGGAAAACAGTCTTAGTAGGAAAAAGTGTTTGAAAACTATAAACCGGAATAGAGTAAAGAACACTTTTAATAAGATTGGGACGATTTACAAAGATTAAAAAGTTAGAATCCCAAGAAGACAATCTATTCTGCACTACATAAATTAAATCATCGAAAATGAAAGACTTCTTTCTACCCTCATAATGAGGGATACCTGGATATTTTAAAGTCAAAACTCCTTTTGTAAAGCCAGTAAGATTTTTAATATCCTCAACCCGATTAGAAGAAACATTCTTAGCAACAATAAAACAGCACTTATGTTTATTAAAAGCCAAACCACTAACAGATTTGAATTGATAAAAAAGTCATAATTTTATAAATCCTATTCATATAAGCATTTGAAAATATAATGAAATCATCAGCAAAGCATAAATGAGAGATTTTAATACCACCTAAGGTTCTGAAATAGAGACTAGGGCATTTCTCAAAAAGATTCATAAGACCCCTGGAAAGGTAATCTGCAACAATAATAAAAAGTACAGTATAAATGGGATCCCCTTGTCTAAGCCCATGAGAAGCCCTAAAGAAACCATGGCACACAACAATGGAGAAAAAAGGGCTTTCAATATAAGTCTTAATGAGATTAATAAAAATATGATCAAAACCAACTAAACTCAAGATATTGTAAATAAAATTCCAATTAATATTATCATAATCCTTCAAAATATCCAGTTTAATGATCATATTACCACCTCTAGCCTTAATATTGTAGTCTTGAAAAAATTCCTGTGCAACAAGAATATTATCAGCAATAGCCCGACCTTTGACAAAACCCATTTGAAATGTAGATATAAGGGTAGGAAAAAGATTAATTAAATAATTCATCAAAATCTTAGAAAGCTGTTTATAAAAAATATTAAACTATAATCATTCCAGGAATTCACAGCATTATTCTTGGGAATAAGTACAATTGAAGTAGAAGAGAAAAACTTCAGAATAGTAGCACCTCTGAAAAAATCTTTCACAGCTGAGAAAATATCATTATAAATAATAGGAAACATTTTCTAAAAGAATTTAGTAGTGAAACCATCCGGGACAGCAACATAGTCAGCATTCATACCAAATAAAGTATATTTCACCTCCTCAAGAGAAAGGGACTTAGCTGAACTAAAGTTATCCTCTTAGGAAACCATATTAGGAATAATGGATGCGTTGGAAATTATAGAAGGATTAAACAACTTATTAAGGTGGTTCTAAAAATAATTAACAGCAAGATTAGCAATCTTATCACTATCCTCAAAGACAGAGCCAACCTCACAAGCAATTTTATGAATGCAATTAATAGCACGCTTCTTCTTAACCAAAGCATGAAAATATTTAGTATTATTATCATCTTCCACCAAGTGCTTGACAGCCACTTTATATTTCCAAAAAATCTCTCCTTGCGATTGGAGATTACAAAATTCCACTTTGGCCTCTTTCAAAAGATTAAAATTGAACTCAGAAGGGTCCAACTGATAAAGATCCTCAATAGAATTCACTCTATCTTTAGTAGATAAAATTTTAAAAAATAGATCTTTAAAAACATTATGATTTCATACCCAAAATAAAATCATCAAGGAAAAGAGGAGCTTGTCAATTATTCTTAACCACATCAAGAAAAGAAGCATGAAACAACCACATATTTTGATATCTAAATATGGAAGAGATGCCCCTAGTACTATTCTTAATATTAATAAAAAGAGGAGAGTGATCATAAAGGGTGCAACTAAGGTGTTCAACCTTAGTCAAATCAAAAGAGTTAAGACAGCATTATTTAAAAGAACTCTATCAAGTCTTTGCCACAAATAACCACGATGCCAAGTAAAATTATTACCATAAAAACCAATATTAATGTGGTTGCATTCCATAATCATGTCATTGAAATCCTCCTTTGATTGATATATACAAAGAGAGCCCCCTATACGCTCAGTCGGGTTTGAAATAGTATTGAAGTCACCACCAACAAGCCAAGGAATGTTGCAAATACTATAAAATTGAATGATTTGATCCCATAAAATCCTTCTAGTATAACAAGTGGAGGAAGCAAAAACAAATGACGCACAACATTAAAAATTAGAACTCTCAATATTATAACGCAAAACTTGATTGAAATCCCCAATGATATTAATTCTAATATAGTCTTCCTAGAAAACCCAAATTTTATTGGAAATATTCGATTTAGCATATTTAAAACCCAAAAATTTAGCAATACCAAGTAATTTATCTGTAGAAATCAGAGGTTCAGGCAATACAAGAATAGGCATATTATGAATATGACATAATTTTTTTGCTCTAAACTTAGAAGAAGGGAAACTAATACCATGGACATTCCAAATGATGGCATTAAACATAAAAAATGAAATAAATGTGAAGTATCCGAATGGGTATTTCTGGGAGACTGTAAAAAACATTTTTGGGTTTTCTACCTCTCTTTCCATGACCATTAGAGAAGCTCAAATCATGATCATCTCTAGCATAATATTTAGCCAAAATATTCATTTTCATGTTAGTAAAAGCATTGCAATGATAATGATAAGTTAAAAGAATCATACTATCTTTTAAATTACCTGAAGACCCCTTAGAAGGAGGCATCTCACCTTCCATATAAACAACACCATCTTCCAAAGTATAAATATTCCTCTTAATTCCTCCACAACATTCATTAACACCCTCAGTTTGGGCATTAGGAGGGTTCACTTGTAGGGACAAGTCTTCCTTAGGCAAATGAGGATCAGTTATTTCATAAATAAGATCATTAACCTGCTCATTCACATACATAGGTTGAATAGAATTAGGATATGTAGTATTAAAATCAGAGACATCTATTTGGGTCAAAGTTTGATGTAAAATAGAAGGAATAATAGAAGAAGATGGATTAGTTAAAGACTTGGCATTAATAGGTATTGTTTGTTCCTCCCCATAAGACAGAACAGGTATAGAAACCATTAAGGGGTCCACTATTTGAGCACTAAGGAGTTCCCTATCATAAGAGGAGAGGGCAACCTGGGTAACCTGAATAAGACCAGGTTGGCAATTACCATCAATATTACCCTTGGTAGAAACTCCATTACCTTCCACCACAGTATTATTATTCAAATAAATATTAACATGAGCATTCAAATTTCCTTCTTGCACTTTAGCAGACCTAACAACTTCTTTTTCCTTCTTAAAATGAGGATGTAATTTAAAGTATTCACGCAAACCATGCCCACACATTTTGTAATGAGAACAGAAAATCTGATAATTTTCAAATTCTTTTTATTTAAAGAAATACAGATATTACATTAAATTAAAAGAAATAACATCCTAATACAAACTAGAACCAAATAAAAACTAATGGTTCCTTGATCCAAAAGAAAAAGGACCCTTATTGAAAGCATATTTGTTAAAATAAACTTATCATAATTGAAATGAGACCCACTGTTTCCCATTTTAAAACCCTTGAGATGCAGGGGATACCAAAAATTAAACAACCTGAAAGGTTGATTAGTATCCCAGAGTTCCCAACCAGTTAAAAAATACGACCTAGTATTGATCCCATAATCAATTAGACTAAGTTTAATAAACAAATATAAAGCTAAAAGAAAGAAAAAGATGTTACAAAAGATAACTAGAAAGAAAATACAAGTATTCACCAACATCCACAAAACACATAAGATTACTACCAATAGGTATTTCAGATGCATCTTCCAACTTTCAAAGCCGTAATCCACAGTTAGTATTTTGACATACTATTTGATCAGTAGTTCCATCATCAAGTATCTTTCCACTCTATTTATTGTAGAGTAAGAAAAAGCAAGCATATTAATGAGTAAAGTGTTAAGAACCTCTCATATAGTTCTTCAATCTGATATCACCCTTCCTTCTTCTAGGTAGATCTTCCACCAGTCCCAAGGATTGTAGTTCTTTTAAACAGTTTATGCTTTGACCCTGAAGAACCACCCTCCATAGTAGTTGCTATTTTTTCCTTCATTAACACAATCTTTTTAAAATTTAAATTAATCTCAGAAGGAGGAGTAACAAATAAGCCACATACTCCTCCCATTCCGTTAATAGAAACTTCCAATACTTTATTCTTTACTGTATTAGCTATAGGGGAAATAGATTTCAGATCAGCTACAACCTCTGACTCAGTCACAGAATAATTTCAAGGAAAATCTAGTTCAGTAACAAATTATATTTCATGATTAATGGCATCCTCTTCTTCATCCGGCATATGTGTAAGTTTGAATTCAATTAAATTTTGAGTTACCATCGGTTTAGAAAGCACAAGAGGTTTTACTGGTTTATTAGAAGGATCTATTGGTTCAACAACAAAAATAGTTTCAGAAATAATAGCATTCTCTTCTACATCCAGCATTTATATAAGTTTGAATTCAATTTTTGAATTTTGAACTTCCATCGGAATAGCACCCAACTCTGACTCAGCACAAACAGCTTCCTCTTCTCCTACCAAAATTCCAGCATCTATGAAATCATTTTTCTGAACGGACTTAGAAAGTTGGCTAGCATGATCAGTAATTAAAACAACAGAATTAATCCAGCGATTGTTGAACGAAGACCCAAAATTAGGATTATTATCTAGAGTTTGATCAGTCTGGCACTCAGCATCCTTAAAAACATTTTTATCAAATTCAGGATTATCCTTAGATTCATATTGCCTCTTCTCCAATTTTTTCCTCTTTTTGTTTTTGAACTTCACATGCATCCAAGGTCCATATGAATTATCATCAACTTGAAATAAACTTTTAGGGACTTCTTTAACAAGCAGATTCTGATTATGAGAGGCATTTGGATATACATAATCCTTATGTCCAATTATCTCGCATTTAAAACAAAGAGACGATAGATTTTCATATTCAAATTTTTGAAAAAATCTACCATGAAGACCTTTAACCCAGGTACCACAAGGGAGTTTAGAACTCAATTTAACTCAAATGCAAGATCTAGCGAATTCTCTTCTCCCTCATCTAAACATGTTGCCATCCAATAAAAGAGGAGTCCTAATTCTAGCAACAATTCTAGTAATATTGGTTTCTCCCCAACAATGTAAAGGCAATTGAGGAAGACGAAACCAAAATAGGAGAAGAAATCCCATCCATGGATTTAGGAGAGAAGTTGGTTGACCATCTATCTAAACCAATGACGAAGCCCCCCACATACCAAGGACCTCCATTAAGAACTTCCATTACTTCATGTGACTAAAAAGAGCACAGAAACCAATCTAATCCAAGTGAGGTTATATGAAATCCTCCAAATTTACCCCATTGCCTCCTTAATATAATAGCACAATTTGAAAAAGGCAAGTTTTTACAAAGAATCTTCACAACCAAAGAATTCCTCAACACTTGAACATTTGTTTTTTCATTTTTCAAATCAAGTTTGACCACATTTGCATCTTCATTTTCATAATGAACTTCCATCAAATTTATTTTTATTTATGGTTTTCTAATCCACACATTAGAATTATCCAATCCAGATGAAGATACTGGATTTTTGATATTACCATCACCAAGGATGGTATTATCAATACCCTTATCATTCTTCAACAAATTATTATCTTTGCAACCTCATGAAGAAGCCTCCATATCATTTGCTTTAGGGATAAAAACTAAAATGGGTGAAATTGACTTACTCTTTAAAACATCAATGACTTCTTCTCCTTTACCTATCTCCGGCAAATACTTTTGCTTAGAGACCAAACCTCCCTCTCTAATCACCAAAGGAGATTTCAAAAAACATGAATTGCGAGGGAAGCTACAATTGAATGAAAATCTACCTTTTGCATCAAACATAGTTGGACACGCAGCAGATCTAAAGGAGTTGGTGATCCGATCATCCATGGATGACCGGCCACCTCCTTCCATCTTTAATGTTTGCAGCCGAAATCTTCTTCAAAATCATTCCTCTTTTTGTGGAGCTTCTCTCTCCTAGCTCTTCAAAACCATTCAATTCAGAACCTAACCATATTTTCAAAGGATATTTTTTGGAAATATCTAACTCAACCAAAACATAAGCCATAGACGATCGTGAAATCGAAACTGTAGCCTAATTCATTTGTAAAGTCCTACCAAGGATAGAAGAAAGTCTAAAAATCACTTGAGAATTAAAAATCTGGAGCCTCAGATTACGGAAAGAGACCCAAATAGGAGCAATAGGCAATTCCTCATGGACGTCAAAGTTAGGAGTCCATTTAAGGAGCCACATTTGGCAAGCCTGACTGTAATATGATATCCTTGAAAAAATCTAACAATAAACCAAGTCATTGCTCAATTGAGTAACAACATGATAAGGATTAAGTATTCTAATGTGAAAGGATCTAAAGATATTTAAATTAACAAAAAATTTATGAATAATGTCTAGATTAGGATGCCTCAAAACAAACTTACCCACAAGAGTAAGGGCAAAAGGGGCAGCTAACTGAGGCACAACAAAATTGTTAAACATTAATGATGGATAACCCTTGAACAATGATTGAGCAAATTATAAGCCGGGGAGGGAAGAAGCAGAAGTTCTAGCGAGCGCATCCTTGAAAGATAAGGATTTACCATTCAGAGTAAAAGCCAATGGAGGGTAAGATGATGAAGGGGTCGTCATCCCCCAGAACAATAAAAAATGATGGTCAAAACAAAATAGAAAACCAAAAATAACACGATAAAGCCAAAATCCACTGGATGTAAACCAAACGAAGAGAAGAAGCCATAAACCTCGATGGAAAAACTCGAAATGAAACTGCACTGAGAGCCTAGGAAGCAAAATGAGAAATAAAAGCCATAGAAATAAACAACACAAAAAATAGAGCAAAAAATATGAGGAAATATGATGAGGAAGACACCAAATGATCGCACAAAGAGAAGCCCTAGAAATGCCTCAGAATCACCTCAAATGCCAGTGCAAAGAGACCATAAGTGCTGAAGACTCAAGAATAAATATTGAGAAATACAAACTTTATTCCATCAAATTATATTCTCCCTTGTCTTATTGTCTTCAATGATCTAGAGTGATATATAATTTCCCTAAAATATTAGTTTACCTAGAAATGAATAGAAATATCTAATATATGCATGAAGAAATAATAAAACATAATAATAATTTTTTTATCATAAAAAATCATAATGTCAATCTTGATTTCCAATTTATAACAATTTTGACAAATTTTAACGCATAAGTAGCCCATATGGATGTAGCTTAACTTGGTATATAGGAATAACATACTAGAGTGTAAGGAAAGTGTTGGTTTATTCCAATTTGGGTTTGGTTGTTAATCGACCAAAAATTTTGGATTTTAGAGGTTTTTGTTTAACTCAATTGGTTAACCCTGGTTAATCCATAGGTTAGTCTTATTAGGTTATTTACAAAGGGTCCAGTGACATCGACTACACTTATTTAGGAAATTTTATTCAATAAGGGTTAAATTTTTATTCAAGTAAGCCGCTTTATGTGCACTTGGTTCAACCCATATTTCTAAGCTAAGTGGGCCGATGAGCTAGAAATTGTTTGGGAAAGTCATGATGACATTATAAACTGTGTTGCAAATATGTGCCCAAGTTCTGTGATTTTAATGATAATAAATAGTCATGATTCTTTATCATTGTTATTATTATATATCTATTTTGTTTCTTAGCTGACTAACATTTTAGGTCCACATGTCCACTGGCAAAATTAATCATCTCAAGATTGGGTAAACTAGGGTTGAGTCTATCTCTAATTTCAATTACAAGGTACTTTTGCTTTACTTGAGTCAAGTCATATATTTGGTAGACACTAGGCTGAGTAACCTTACACAGACACACTTAACGGAGTGAGTTGAAGAGTTAGAGAAATTTTTGGTTTTTGAACTAATCACACAGTACGATGCATATCATACTGGATGATCAGTTAAAACAAAAAACATTAATTAGGGCACCCCTATTAATCAATAGTGATTAAACTAATCATATTGGATGATTCATATTATTCAAGATGATTAATTATGATTATGAAAAAAAAGTTGCTAATCAAAATTTATATAATATTTTAATATTCAAATTTTGTTCTAATCATATAGTACGATATATATTACACGAAAAAATTTATGAAAATCATGCTTAAATTTATCCTATTATGATGGGACTAATTATGGTAGAAATTCTCGATCATATTATACCGAACGATCGGCAATAATTATATTGGATGACCTGAGAGAAACATCCATGTCATCCAAAACAAAATACCATAATTTTTCTCCCAACATATAGGGAATAATATAGGACAAACTGAGAGATGTATTGGATGATATTTAAATTATCTCCCAACATCATCTATTGTATTGTACGATCAGTATAGTATCTTATTAAATTTGAAATCAATATGACCACCATCTTGGAAATGCAAAATTAGCCTTTAGTAATGACCTAAGAGTTTAATAAAATCTTAATTAAATCAAATTAAATAAAAAAAATACAAATAACATAAAAAATTATTAAGAATTAATCCTTTTATATAAGAAAATTAAATGCCCCATTATTAGACCTCTAGTTTGAGCTTAATTTAAAATTTAGTTAAAATAAATAAATAATAAAAAATTTTAGAAAATTCCAAACAAATTTTATACTATTGAAAATAATCATATAGGTCATCTCTAGCCTTTGGGAGCGATTTCAAGGAGTTTGGAGTGAGTTCGTAGAAAATCATCAAAATATTCTTAATTAACCAATTTAATTATTAAATTAAATTTCAAAATTTTAAAAATTATAAATAATTTCAAAAGATTCCAAATTGAATAAACGTAAAGGAATAAGACTCCTTTAAGGGTGTAGTATTTATTAAAAATATCAAACATCAAGAATTTAACAAAAATAAAAAAGTCAACTTTTTAGTCAACTCACATTCAAAAACACTTAAAAACATTAAAAATCATAACTTAACCTTGAAAAGTATGAATTCAATAAACATTGTGTCTATATATTCACCTTGGGGTCTATTATTTAGGATATATATATATATATATATATTGAGGAAAATGCATCAAATAGCATTAAAAAGAAAAAGAGTAAAGAAATTATTACAATCCTACTGAGCCAAAAACACTTGATTCATCCTTTAACAAAGACATGAATAAAGGAGGAATCTTATTAATACTAATATCATCCCAAATAAAATGGCTCATAATACCAAAGTTTGCACATAAATCGGCCAATTTGTTACAACTTCTATCAACACAATTGAAAATGATGTTATTGAACTCACCAAAAAGATAAGTATCTTCATACCTTGTGTCTCCACTTTGTTTGGCCTTCTTCAAGAATTCCATGACACTATAATTGTCACCTTCTATGATAATACCTTTGTATTTAAACATCCAATCTTTCAACACTTCCTTAATGGATTGAATAGCCAAAAGTTCCAAGGAAGAAATATCCCAATGTGTATACGGTTTCCCAAAAGCTAGAAGGAATCTTCCTTTGTGATCACGGAATACTCCTCCAATGCCGGCTTTATAAGAGGAAAGAAGAGAGGCATCTACATTTATTTTGAGCCAATCAGGTGGAGGGGGGTGCCAATGAGGAAAAGACAACCTTGACGGTTGGTTGACATCCCATATACCCGAGAATTTACTAATCCCTTGGAAAGAAATTAAAGCATAGATTATTGCATTGGAAGCAATATACAATGAGCTATCATCCTTCCCGTTATGTATAAGATTATTCCTTGACTTCCATGTCATATATACCACTGTACAATAAAGATTAATAATAAAGGGACTTAGAAGAGAAAGCTTACAGCAATCAGATAAGGAGTCAAATTACTTGATTTGTGAAAGAACTTCCTTCAGCTTATGGCAATTAGCTATCAATTTGTCTCTTTTTTCAGTGACATTACAGTTTCTTGGGCAAAGATTGATCCTTTGCAATCTTCTATGTTCAAGGAATTCATTAGTAGGCAAGCCATTATTATAAATCCTCCACCAAAATGTCTCCATCTTTGGATTGAGTTTAGCTTTTTTGATCTAGCTCCAGTATTGATCCGATTGCGTGTGGTTTACCGAATTTTCAAAAACCATAGATGATAAGGATCTTCCATGGACCTGCAGCAAGAGTTCCATTTTATCTTCTTCCTGATAACCCGAAAAAATGGTTTGTGAAATAAGATTTGCAAGGTCTTCACCCATAATCCTACTCATTAGCTCCACGTTCCAACTTCCTATGAGGTTAGAAATAGAAAAATTGCTATCATCAAGAGGAGTAATAAACATTGGCCATTTGTTAATACATTTGTCTAACATCCATGTATCTTTGAATACATCAATGTCATTACCATTTTCCACCCTCCATCTAATAAATGGCCTTAATGACTTACCACCTATCTTCAAGATTTTCCATGAATTAGTACCAGAATTTTTCATATCTACTTTATCGAGTAGATTTCCATATTTTGGGAAGAAGACTTTGTGAAGAAAGGAATCTTTATCATTCATATATTTCCAAGCCATTTTGGATCTCAAGGGGCTAACTTTAGTAGAACAAGAGTGAAGAGCTCTACCTCCCCATTTGGTTGGCAAACACATAGTTAACCAATTAACATAATGTAATCCATATCCACCATTAGCTTTGTTCTAAATAAAGTTTCTACAAATCTTATCCACCTCAAGAATACTCTTTGGCACATGAGAATTAGTACAATGAAAAGTAGTGAAGGAAAGAAAAGCCATTTTAGATAAAATAATCTTTCCTGCCAAGGATATCATCTTAATTCCCCAAATATTAGTCATATTCAAGGCTTTATCAACAATAAAAAGGAAGTATTGTTTAACTAACCTTCTTAAAGCAAGTGTTACTCCAAGATAGGTTAATTGATTTATTGTTTTGAATCCCATCATTCGGCTAATGGCTTTCTTTCTCCTTCCTCTTACATGCCTACAGAAAATCATAGAAGATTTATTGGTGTTAATAGACAAACCAGTCCAACTGCAAAAATTGCCCAATATAGATTTAATCTCCTTGGTAGCCTTCAAGGTAGCTTCCGAAAAGATGATCACGTCATCTGCATAGAACAAGTGAGAAATAGAAGGGTCATTTGTAGAAACCCGAACTCCCACTGAGTCACCTTTTTGATTGAAGGCATTAGAAAGCAATTGGGCACAAAAGATGAATAGATAAGGACACAAGGGGCTACCTTGTCTAAAGCCACATTGTCCTTCAATCCTATTTGATAAGATACCATTTATAGAAATTGAGAAATTGGATCTTTGAATACAATTTAAAATCAGCCTAGAATAAAAAACTGGAAAATCGAAATAATAAAAAGCCTTTTCCAAGGTTACCTAACCCATGGAATCATAGGCTTGTTCCATATCAATTTTGAAGGAAACAAAACCTTTTGAAGATTTGGAATTCCTTAGTTTATGCATCACTTCTTGGGCAATCAACACATAATCACTAAGAGATCTTCCTTTGATAAAAGCTACTTTTTTACAAGTGATCAATTTAGAGATGTAAGGAGCCATTCTATTCATGAGGAATTTAGCCACCAAGTTATAGACCGAATTGCATAAACTAATGGGTCTATAGTTAGAGGGAGTTAATGGATTACTGATTTTTTGAATTAGAATGACAATTATTTCCTTCCATTTAGGATCCATTTCAGAATTTTCAAAGAAATCTTTTAAAGCATTCCATATGTCAAATTTGATAATCTCCCAATAAGCTTTAAAGAAGGAAAAGGTGATACCATCATTACCTGGAGGGATATTATTACCACTTTGCTTGATAACAATTTCCATCTCTTCAATATTAAAGGCTTTGCTTAAAGATCTTCTATCTTCTTCATCAAGACATGTCCAAGAAGAAGGCCAATCCTCTAGAATGCAGCTGCGGTTTATCCATTTCTCCTAAAAATGTTTTATAAAAACATTTTCAATGAACGTTTGTTCCTCTACCATTTATCCAACTTCATTCATAATCTTGGAGATAAAGTTTGCATTTGTTCTAGATGAAGCAAAAGCTTGAAAGAATTTAGAATTTCGGTCACCCTCCACCATCCATTTCACCTTCGCCCATTGTTTCCACCATGTATCAAGTTTGGCAAGAGTAGAATTGAGCTATCCCACTTTAGCTTTCAGCATCCAGCTTTCTTCAATAGAGAGATTTCCTTCATTTGCCTCTTTCAGTTGGAGATTTTCAATTTGGATCAAAAGTTCCTTTTTAGAGAGAGTAAATTCTGCATTTTTGCTTTGCTCCAATAGTATAGGGCCTTAAGAGAGTTTTTCATTTTACAATTCAATATGTTGGCACCATTTCCTCTATAATTCCTTTTCCAAACTTTGGTCACCACAACCATAGAAGCTTTGTGTTAAGCCCAAACATCTTTAAACCTTACTATCCTCTTATTAGCTAGATGAACCATAAGATTCAAGATGATCGGACCATGGTCAGAAGCAACACGTGCCAAGTGCCTAACACATAGATGATTAGAGGAAGTAATAGCAGCTGAATTTATAAAGCACTTATCTAGTCTTTCAAGGATTCGGTCCGCCTCTTTCTTGTTGTTGCACCATGTGAATTTTGGCCCCACAAATCCAACTTCATGGAAGTCATTGTTAGCAAGAAAGGTCTTAATTTCCATGGATCCAAGGGAAAGTTTGAATCTTTTCCCTCCCCTTTTATCATCACTTGAAAGGATGCAATTGAAATCACCTCCTATGACCATAGGAAATTCCTTATCAGCAAAGAATTCTATCCTTTCCCAAATCCATCTTCTTCTATAAACATCCTTGCTACCATAGACTAAAGCTATTCTCCATGTACCTTTGTTGAGAATCTCCAAATCCCCCATAGTGAATTGAGATGAGGATTCCAATATTTAAAATGAGGCTATATTGCCTTTTCATAACAAAAGAATTCCCCCAGATAAGCCTTCCGACGGAACACAATAGAAATTTCGATCATTGCCAATGAGAAGGTCCACTTCCTTTCTGTCAAAAGAAGTAATTTTGGTTTCCAACAAACCAATGAAAAAAACTCCAAAATCTTTGACAATTTCCATCATGTATAGAGAAGCTCTCCTCTTCCTAGCTCCTCTATAATTCCAAAAAGTTATGGATGAATTCATTGAATAAGAGGGGATGAAGTCCCCATCTTATCTTTGATCACTTTTTTATCCCTTCTACTTCTAGGAGTAGAGTTTAAATGACCTAGTCCTTTAAGTTGTTTATTGCCTTTATTCTTAATAATAGGGGGACTCCCTTCCTTGTTAGCAAAAGAGCTTCTTAAAAAATCACTCTTGCTGATGAGTTCTTCACCTTTATATTTAGAAGCTCCTCCCATATCTTCACATGGTATGTTTTCAACCAATTCAGATCGTAAGATTTCCACTTCCTTACCCAGTTCATTTAATAAACTAAATTTGTTAGGAGAGATTAAATAATAGTTTTGAACATTCAACCTTTTATCAACCTTGTCTTTTAAAGAGGTTTCTGAATTTTGAATTTGAGAAGACTCCTTAATAGAATCTCTAGTGACTTCCTCCTTATGAGAAATTTGCACCTCCTTATTAGAAAATTCCATTGATTCAACTTCCTTCCAGACTTTTTTTTTAAAGAGTTTTAGTTTTTTTTTCCAGCAACTTCCTTGTCTCGAGAACCTAGTTTTTTGAATAAAGAACTCCTCTTCTTGCCATAATTAACTTGAAGCCAAGGACCATAGCCAAGATTTTCATTATTAGCTGCATGTTTTGTAGCATTGCTGGTGTTGGAATTTCCTTCATTAATCACCTTTGAATGTTCCCCTTCCTTAATAGAACCAGAAGTATCATTAACAGAATTTTCTAAACAGTTGGTCTTATTATGACCAATTCTCCCGCAGCTAAAGCAAAAATCAGGGAGTCTCTCATATTCAAACTTTTGATAGAACTTGCCCGAACTACTTTCCATCCAAGTTCCTTTAGGTAAGGCAATGTCCAGATTGATTCGAACACATACCCTACCAAAATCCCTCCTTCCCCATTGAAATAGATTACCATCAATCATGAGAGGATGCCCAATTATTGAAGCAACTCTATATATGTTGATTTCATCCCAACATTGGAGTGGGAGATTAGGAAGGCTAATCCATATAGGAGAACTCAATCCTTTTAAGGATGACAGGTCAAATTTAGAAGACCATTTATCCATACAATGATCTTCCCATTATCAAACCAAGGCCGTTATTGAAGACAGCATCCATCGATTCATTGGCATAGAATGAATAGAGGATCCAGCCAATTCCTAACATTGTTAAGTGAAACTTCCATAAGGAGCCCATTGTCTTATCAATTTAGTACTGACCACTGGGAATGGTATTTTACTTCTGAAAACTTTGATAACAATAGAATTTTGTAGCCTTCTTGAGTTTTCCAACACTTTGTCCTCATTTAGTTTAATAGAATTTCCATCTTCAGATCTAAAATCACCAAATTCCAGGTGAGCTACTTTAATATGTTCCTTCTTGGACCAAGCATTTTTTAGTGTATTAGGAAGAGATCTTTCAATAATCTCATTAACAACTTCCTTGCACGAACCCAATTCTTCATTATTGCATTCACGCACCTTATCCAGATAATTAGAATTTAATCCTTGGGAACCATTGCCTTCAGTAGCAATAATATCCAGAACTTCCATAATTGATTTATCCATAGCTTGAACCATCATACCATTTACATCCATTTGAATTTCAACAGCATTTTTGAAAATAGTTTGTTTAACAGAGAAAGCAGAACCTTCTTCAGTTGAAATAGATTTTGTAGATGATGCAGCAACTACAATCTCCCTGACACCAAGGAGATCTTTGTTCTTCAGATTTACAGTAGATAAATTTTCATCTATCACATCTTTACCTTTTCCTACAACTTCTGTTAATTTTTTAGGAGGTAAAACTAGACCTCCTTCATTGAACACCAAAGGCGCTCCCGAACGAAGCTTCGTTTTGGATCCAAAACTTGGCGGAATATCACCAAAAGCCGACGGGGAAGCGGAAAGAGACCGCGCTGGACCACGAGACATACTTAAGAAAGTGCAACGAACATCCACTGAACCACCGGAGATCGGTGGTCGGTGACCCTTCGTCGCCATTTCTCCCGGGGAAAAACTGCGAATTTGAATTTAGAAGGATACTACAGAAAACTCTTAATTTCTCTCAGAACTTCTCTCTCTAACTTCTCTCTCTAGAATTGAAATTTATGATGATTTTGTATTTAGGAAATATATTAAAACTCTAGAATATAACTTAAATTAGAAAGTCAAAAATTCACCCTTAATTTAATGATTTAAATAATTCATAAAAATTTCAAAAATTAAAAAATTGATTAAAGTTCCTTAAAAAACTAATTTGATAATTAAAATGAGTCAAACAACCCCTAAATACTCAACAAACACTCTAGTGATGAAGTTTTTAGGATGGACTTCCTTTAGATCTAAGGCTTTATGTCTTATGGAGGCCTTGTTCCTCAAACCTACTATGACAACACCATCGATGAATTTAATGGAGTGCAAAAATTTAAAATTAATTCATTATTAATTGCTTAATGAAATTTAAATCTTTAATTCAACTTAACCTAGTTTTTTGAATGGACTACTTTGAGCTGAGGGCTACATGATCTAGGTGGGTTTGTTCCTCAGGCCCATTATGGAAACAATATGAATTGGTTGATGGAAAACATAATTAACTTAATCATTCAAATTAGCAAAAATCAATTAACTTAAAAATTAACAACCATTTATTTCAACCAGTTAAATTCATAAATATTATTTAATATAACTGGGTATCCCGGGCCTACAAGAGTAATAACATAGTCCAAAGAATGGTGAAATAAATTTCACAGTCCAAGTGTAAACAAAGGTAATAATCACTCAACATTTACAAATTTATCTTAAAACCACATTAAAAAATTATCAATTAAATTTAAATTAAAAATCTACTTTGTCCTACAACAAACATTAAAATAATAGACAACTTTAACAATGACTCAACATAGTACTTATCCAAGCCACATACAACCATTCCTCCCCTTAATTTAGACTAGTATTTTTTGTAACCTGTGTGTCTGGTTTTATGTGAATTTTACTGCATATTGGTTGCTATAATTAATTTATGTGATGTTTAACAATTAATTTTATTATGTTCTCTACGAATTGATTTAATGGGCAATATATTACTCTTAGGTTATAGATGCTCTGGATGCTTATAAAATTTTCTACAGTTGGCCATGACCATGCAAGGAAAAATTAAGTTGAAAAATTTTAAATTCAATTATTAAATTTTTTGGAGGTGCAAATTATGCTAGGTCGACCTTAAAATTAAAAGAGCATGGTCAAGTGTGATCCCATTCTAATTTGATAAATTAAATTGTATAACTTTCTTGGATGATGCTGAGAGTTTTAATTATAACTTCTTAGGATAACCAAGTATGTTGTCTAGATTTATTTATTTTTTAAATGTACTTTAATATGAAGAGTTGTGAAAGAACATTTAAGATATGAAATAAATCATCTAATTTGATGTCCAAAGGGAAGGGAAATATACCTTAGGAGAGAGTTCCTTTCATTTGTAGATTTAAATTAAGATTATCTTAAAATCTCAAGAGGAAAGAAACACCCATTCGATGAGGAGTTCTTCAAATTTGGATGATTGGACCCGACGACTCTAAGGAGCTCACAGAAGAGAGGGAGACTAGGAAGTGAAGAAAATAAGAATATCTCATTCTTAAAATTAATTGTGTCATTTCTAGGACTAGAATCAGAGTTGATCTCAATGATACCCGACCACTTCTAATTTTTGTAAACACTAGGTTATAATTAATTGGCCATTACTACATAGAATTTTTCTAATCTTATTTGATACATTTTTAAATTTATTGATATGATTGATGTGTTTACATATACACAATAGGAGTTTCGTTATCTTCTTTGGTTTCCTACTTTTGCATGCCCTTTTAATTTTTCCTAGAAGCATGTAAGCTCTTTTATTATCTGCTATTTCTACACAAAATTAAATAAAATTTTAGGGCAATATAGAAAGATAGTCAATTTTAAGAAGTAATCTCATGTTCACCATGAGTTTCATGCATATAAATTGAATCTTCTACTCCTTATTTGGCACCTCCCTACAAACAAGTTATGGAAAATAAGCTGACCTATTAGGGTACAATTATATATAGGAGATGTTGTTTTGCATAAGAAAAATTAATTTTCTAAGCGTTATTTTAAAACTCCTTCATATCACTTTTGCATGCAAGGTTAATCAACAAGCATTGCATAAGAAACCAATTAAAGAGTTAATTATATTCAAAGTATAATCAACCTACATAAGTAAAGGAGCCACTTAAGTCATTCTATAGACGTCAGCCCCTCATTGCTCAAAAGATAAATAACAGCTCACTATTTTTTTCTTAATATACTTATTGTATGGTTTTGAAGCAATAGATGGTTAGTTGGCTTCCCAATCAAGGATGAGCAAAATCTAGATTTATATTACATTAGTTATGTTTGGGCCACTATGGTTTAGTGCCTAAATAGACTTAGGATCCAAGCAGACCAAAAATCATATGAACAAGATTTCTAGAATATAATACTAACTTTCTAAAAAAATGATAACTCAAATAAAATTTTCTCTAAAAATATAAAATTAAAGTTTAATATATAAGATAGATAAGGGTATTTCTAAAATATTTTAGAATCCTGAAACACTTCCCACCTTTTATCCTTTGGCTTCCAAAATAGGTTCTTAAATTTGATCCAATCCCAGTTAAGATTCCAGTCTCACTCCTTTAATATTACTCATTGAGAATCCTAAATGTAATTTCTACCATTATTTTAATCTAGAGTATTCACAGAAATTTAAAGTTTCCTATGATATAATTAAGAATGAGGGCTTGCCCTTATAGGAGACTTAAGACCCGAGATCAATTTTAAAATTTAATTAATTCTCTTTGAGAAAATTAAGAAAATCAATGAAAATCATTATCTTCATGTTTAAATTATTAATAAGGTATGATATTTTCATCCCTTGGAAAGATATATCATTAATTATTATGACCTCAAATATGAATTTATTAAAGCACATCCCTATTATCATAGCTAAATATTTGACTAAACATTATTTTTTCCCTTCAAGGTCATATGTAAAGCCTTCCTGAATTTGGCAACAATGTTTAGGATAAAATTTATAATTCTAAATCTAAACCTAATAAAATATTTTATGTCCACCTTTCATGGTGCTATATCTTTTCTAATGGTAAATTAACTTTCAAAATTAAATTTTTAAAAATTACTTTAATTTTTATAAGGAAATTAATATTTTAATTGCTTTGAATCCTTTCCAAAGTAAGGCTTTCAAAAATAAACCCTAGTTGACCAAATGAGCTTAGGTTGACAAAAATGCCCTAGATCCCTTTAACATATAGGTGTTGTAACTTCTCAAGGAGATGACCTATTAGAAAATCTATGTGAATGTTCTCTATGTAATTGATCCACATCTGCAACTCCCATAAAAGAACTAGAATAATATCACAATGACATTAATACATTTGTTGCGCACAATGGCGCTAATATTTAATGTGTAGCAGCACAAGATGCCTACTTTGTGTCCTCCTATAATTATCCACTATTTTATATTTGTAAAAGAGTTCAATCATATTGATAATTCAATATAATTCAAATCGCTTCTCTGAAACTTCCTTTCGGGTGAAAACTAAGAGAATTTAGAGAAGTACTTGATGTCATCCTTAGATTGTTTAGCTTGTGATTGTGGAAGAAATTCTATAAGTAAAGAGGAGTATATATGAGATCCAATGAACCATTCTGGTGATATCTATCTCTTGTATTTTCTTTTCATCATTCTATTAATGAAAATAAGTTTTTTTTATGCTACTCAAAGCTTGACAAAATTCTATAGTTTTAGATTATTGATATAAGTATTATATATAGTACCAAGGAGTTCTCTTTTTCCTTAAATGATTACAAAGTCATTTTTTATAATAATAGATATTAATTTAATATATATATAGTATCCATTTATGTAGTTAAAATTAGATTGATGCGGGCCCTCGATGAAGCGGAGAAGGCATAACCAGGAATTTTTAGTTATTATGCATCATACTTAGGAATAAGATTTGAAATGTAGTAAATTCTTATGGAGATGATATATTTATAGAAATTCATTGGACAACCTTTATTCTTACAAGCTCAAAAGAAGTTTAGGAATGCATATGCTCTGAATAGCATCATGATTAAAAGATATTCATTAGTAAAATATATTATTTATATTCATCAATCCAAAATATTATATCCATATAGCTTAGTCATTATCTTTATCTAATTTTATTCAAGTGATTGAATCTCCACAACATATATTTTTATTGAGTAGGATAATTATTATAATTTTATTATAAGATACTAGTTCTTATAAGTGAGCAAATTATTCTCATGGGATCAATACTTTACTCTATCATTATATAACTTAATTCGGAACTTTTACGTTCTATATTAAGTGGGGTTTTTATAAATTTTTATATCAAAGAAAACTGAAGTATTATTAGGGATTGATAGATCCCTAAATCATTTTAAAACTCTATAGGTAACACCATAACCCCAATCAAGTTTTAGGCACCATTGTGAGGGGAGTTTTTTTGCTTTTTAAAAAATTCTCACTATTTTTTTGAATTTATTGCATGATTAAACTTATTTATATCAATTATTTTATGTGTTACTCATGATTACATATTCAATATTGCATTAGTGGCTATCTTGCATCTTTTTATTTTATTTTATAATAATAATTTTAGTTATAATTTTAAAATTAGTAATTTAATTTTAATGTTAATCACCTGAATTCTATCCATTAAAGTTCTACTTTGTCTAGTGATTTAAGTCAAAAAGTGTGGCTTGCCAAAAACTAGAAGTCAGTATATGGACATAATTATAATTATTAATATTTAGTGAGTGCCACGATGCTATTAAGTGCCATATATTTTGATTAAAGTGATTATTAAACATCAGAACAAAGGCATTGATATGTGTTAAACACCATGACAGTGACATAAAATCTAGCAAAGAAGTGAGATTCTTTTGGATCAACCTGAAATCTATCACAAAGATAAACACCAAACTTAATATGAGGTATTATAGCAGTCAAGTAAAAATGTGATCCAATTATTCCTCTGTATTTCTTATGATCAACTTATTTTCCATTTGAGTCCTTATTTAACTTTTTGGTAGAGCTCATAGGAGCGTTTATTACCTTAGCATTGTCCATTTAATATTTCTTAAGAATATCCTTGATGTATTTAGATTGGCTAAGGAAGGTTCCATCATCCATCTAGTTTACCCTAAATCTAAGAAAATAGTTTAACTCATCCACCAAACTCATCTCAAACTCCCTACTCATTATTTTTGAAAATTCATCACATAGGTTTTCAAGTAAGGATCCAAATAAGATGTCAACAATATAAATTTGGACAATGAATAATTCTTCTCCTACCTTTTTGATGAATTAGGTGGTGTCTACGATACCCTTAACAAAGGCTCTATTAGTGGTTTATTATCACGGTCGAAAGTGTTTTTTTGATTTTCGTCTTTCGCGGGCTTCTTGTTCCGGCCATGGCGACTGCCAGCCGTCCGCCATCTGATCCCCTTGATCAGCATCGAATTGTTAGATCTCGATAGGAGTCTGTTCCGATCACTTCAACTTCATCCCCTTGATTTTCTGTTACCGGAAGCGATGCTTGTATCGTCTCAAGATCCAGATCTAAACCTTTGATCCAAGAAGGTTTCGGATCTACTGCTCAGCATGGGATTCCATCGTCTGTTTTGGATGGAAAAGGCAAGGATAAGATGGACTCGTCGGTTCTTGATCTTCATGATCACACTTTTCCGCCAATTGTTAATCCTATCTCTAATGGTTTAAACTTTGAATCTCTGAAACATGATGCGATGCATCCCCTAATTCCTCTTGAATCTATTACTGAAGGCACTTCAAAAATAACTAATACTGTTACATTGGATCCTAATATACCTGAGATTCATGGCGTGGTCATAGACAACCCTAAGAATTCTTTTATCAATGCTTGGATGAAACCCAACCATATTGTTGATTTAAATTCAATCGAATTGTCCTCTGATGGAATTACAGTAAAGATGAATTCTGAAAAGGAGATTGCCAATTCCAAGATCCTTTTTAATTAAGTTGTTTTGAAGGTCCTGGGTAAGAATGTCCCGTTCTCTATCTGTAGCATTGCGCTCCGTAAGCAATGGAACAGGTTCAGAAACTTTCATATGACATCTTTAGGTCTTAACTGGATCCTTTGCTCTTTCAAGACTAGTGAAGCCATGGAGGAAGTCTTAAGCGGTGGACCGTGGTACATTGGTGATCACACTGTTGGCTTGGACAAATGGTCACCATCCTTTTCTTCTTCCTCGCTCAGAGGAATAACTACTCCGGTTTGGGTCCGCCTCCCCTTCTTGCTGCTGAATTGCTGGGATGAACTCAATATTTCTAGAATAGACTCTCGAATTGGTACCCCGATGTTCTTAGATGGGAATTCTCTTAATTGGAGCAAGAAGGAATATGCTCGCTTCTGTGTTTGCGTTAATCTTGAATCTAAACTCCCATCTGGAGTGTGGGTGGATGGCCTGGGAGGTCATTTCTTTCAAAAGGTTGAATATGAAAAGCTATCTTCATTTTGTTTTCATTGTGCCAGGATTGTTCATCTTGAGACTAATTGTCCGGAAGTCGTATTCAAAGATGCCACTCAAAATGTCCCGGTTAATTCTGCTCACCAAGATAAACCTACTCATAACACACAGGAGAATTACGGACCATGGATTCATGTCAATTTTTTTTAAAAGAAAGAGACCATCCCAGATGGGAAATCGTATGTACAAGGCCAAGGCTTCTACTTAGCAATTAAAGCCTCTTGATAATCTCAATAAAATCACTGATAAGATTAATATTGAGAAGAATTTGTTTACTAATGAGAAGAAGCTGATTACTAGAAGTGGAGATTCTTCATTAAACAATAATTCTAAAATGGATATCCATTTATCCAATAGTTTCAATGTTCTGGTTGAGGAAGAATTGAATCAGTTGGACAAATCTGCCTCAGATTTTCGAGAACCTTTAAAAACCAACCTTTCACCTGATCCCACTGACCACATGGCAGATATTGATGTTATTGATGATTCCAATATGCATCATTTGAATCAAATCCATAACAGTGAAAGAGCTGACAATATGACTGATGTTACTTCATATGCTAATGAAAACTCTATTGAATACCCTGTTATTCAAGTTCCGATTGATGGTGTTAAAAGGCCTCTAACTGTTTCTCCCATTCCCATTGGAAATTCTTTGATTAATGTGACTACTGATCCTAAAACCAGCAAGGGCAACTTCAGATAATTCTACAATCTATTCTGATGATCAGAGTGAAAACAAAGGTGATCCGGATGAGATTAAATCCATCAAGATGAAATCAAAACCCCAACTGAAATTCCTAGGACCAATTGAACCTTTGTCAAGGAAAAGGAACGTTGAAGGAAAAAGTAAGAAGAAAGGTGGGGACTTTTCCCCTTCCATTAATTAATGTCTTCCATTATTTTTTGGAACTGTAGAGGGATTAAGAAAAAGGAGGTATCCCTCTACCTCAAAGAGATTGTGAAAGATAATGATGTTTTCTTAATTGGTCTTGCTGAAACCAAGCTCTCTTTTATTGATAGGCTGTTTGTTTACAGGCTTATTGGTATTGACTGATATTTCTTCCATCAACCAGCCGTTGGTATTGCTGGAGGTATTTTAGTTCTATGGAAGACTAGTCTGGTATCCTTTTCTGTCAAGGGTCACTCCTCACAATTTATTTTTGGTGCTTTGAATACTCCCTTGGGAAAGATTTATGATGTAGCCATGATTTATGGACATCAGGAATCTCAGAAGCGCAGAGAGCTCTTGTGCAACCTGGAGCAGCTACTCACGGATCAGACACCAACTATTATTGGGGGCAATTTTAATTACCTTCTTTCGAAGGATGATAAAAGGGGCGGCAAGCGATTTAATATGACTAATGGTTCCAAGGAGATGAAATTATTCATGAGAAACCATGATCTTAATGATTTGAACACGGTTGGTCCAAGATTTACTTGGTGCAACAATAAGCAAGGAAATGCCAGAATCTGGGAGCATCTGGATCGCTGCCTTCTGAATTTTGCGGGTCTCCAACTGATTCCAACTGCCACTGTTAGACATTTAGCAAGGATTGCCTCTGCTCATTGTCCCATTGCTTTTAAATTTGACTATACAAAGTATGCCAAAGTAACTTCCATTAGATTTGAAGACACTTGGAAGTCTTATCCTACTACCATAAAATTTGTCTCTACAGCTTGGAACAAGAACGATTTCGGTTCAGATTCTGAAATCCTTAACAGAAAAATCAAGAGAGCTTTGAGATCTCTATTCTTCTAGAACAGAAATAAATGTAAAAATTTAAACCTTCTTAAAGAAGAGCTCAAGTGTGATATCCTAAATCTACAGCTTCAAGAGGAAGCTGATGGCGGTTTAGACCCTGAGAATCTAGCTCTTCTGTGGGACAATGTGAGGGAACTTAATATTACATTACTTAGAATTTCGATGTGGTGGAACCAAAGAGCCAAGACTACTTGGAATGAAGAGGGAGATTCAAACTCCAATTTTTATCATGCCTATGCCTCAGCAAAGAAAAATGGTAATTTGATCAAACAGATCAAAGATGAAAACAATGTTATAACTGAAGACAAGGATCTCATTAAATCTTTTTTTAAAGCATTTTGAAGAAAAGTGGAAACACAGGATTTGCAATAACCTCAATTGGCCAGAAGCTCTTCCGGAACAGACTATTAATGATGCTTAGAGAACCTTGCTAGAAACGGATTTTTCTGAGGCCGAATTTTCTAATGCTATGTTCCAACAAGGCTCAAATAAATCTCCTGGAATTGATGGCTGCACTTCATCCTTCTTCAAAGTCTATTGGGACACTGTCAAGGTTATAACATGGAAAGCTATCAAAGAATTTCTCACCACTGGATGTATGAACAGTAACTGGAAGGACACTATGATAGTCCTCATTCCCAAAATCAAGTTCCCCATTTCACCATCCAATTTTTGGCCCATCAGCCTTTGTCAAATAGTTTACAAAATTGCTACCACTATGATTATTAACAGAATGAAATGTTTTATTTCCAAACCCATTTCGGATGAGCAGGTAGCTTTTGTTCCAGGTAGATCTCTGACTGATCATTGTCTTTTCGCATTAGAAATTTTCAACAAATTTAGAATTTCAAAGAATAAGAAGGGACTCATGGAAGTAAAGCTTGATATGGCCCAAGCCTTTTATAGTATGTGCTGGGAGACTTTACGGATTGTTCTCAATTGGTTTGGCTTTCCTGAAAAATTTTCTCTCCTAATTTTAGAATGTGTCACTAATGTTCGTTTTTCTATTCTTCTCAATGGCAAGAACACCAGGTGGATTGAGGCAAAGAGTGGATTCAGGCAGGGCTGTCCTTTATCGCCTTATCTTTTTATTCTTTGCTCTCAGCTCCTCTCTAGTGTTATCAGCCAACGAGGACATCACTTAGGAATTCAAATCTCTCCTAGAGCACCGATTATTACTCATCTACTCTATGCAGACGATGTGTTATTGTTTAGCCAAGCCTCATCTCATAAATTACGATTTATGATGAATTTAATCAAAGAATACTGTTATGAGAATTGGCATCATTTTTAACCTCAAAATAGTTGATGAATTTCAGTATTTGGGCACTAGAATTGCTCTTAGGAGATTGGTAAAACAGGACTTCCAATTTGTCATCAATCATGCTCTGGAAAAGTTAAATGCTTGGAGTGTTAAATCTCTCTTTATGGTGGGAAGGATGATTCTAGTTAAGTCTTCTCTTCTCATTTTATCTAATTTTATCCCTGCTCATTCTCTGATTCCCAAGAAAAATCTACAAGAACTTGATCGCATTTGTAGATGCTTTATTTGGGATCATGATGTGAAGACCAATGGTTTACACTATGTTGCCTGGGATGAGCTCTACCTTCCTAGAACTCTCAGTGGCCTTGGGTTAATTTCTGCTGTTAAGCAAGTTGGTCCTCTCAGAGCTCGGGTTTCCTGGAGATTCCTACAAAACTCATCATCTTTGCTTCATCACTGCTTATTTGACAAATACGGTCCGGATTCCTGGAATGACAAACCGAAGAGTGGCTAGTCTGCAGCTAGAACTATTATCTTAAATTGAACTTCTTTTCTTATGCCTATTGTTAAATGGAGGATTGGCAACGGCATTAGCATTAATGTTATGAATGACATTTGGTTGCTTGACAAGTGTTTCAACAAGTGGCCAACACTTGCTGATTATGACAATCTTGAGAATATGAAGCTAAACAATTTTATTCTTGATAATGGCAGCTGGAACTTATTGGAATTTAATCAGTACTTTGATAGCAGTTTAACCCAACTTATAATAAAAAACTATAAAATTCATATTGGCACTGAAGACCGTATGGAATTGCATTATCAACATTCTGGGAAATCAATTTCTTCATTGGCCTATGCGGAATCAATCAAATCTATTATTCATGCTAATGGGTTTGATAACTTTGCTTGGATCAGAAAATTGCATCTCAACCCAAGAGTTGAGCTCTTTTGGTGGAGGTTGGGTAAGTTTGCCATACCCACTAATGAGTTCTTAATGTATAGAAGAATCAGTAATAATGGTTTGTGTG
The DNA here is from genome assembly GCF_001605985.2 of Dendrobium catenatum. NCBI lineage: Eukaryota > Viridiplantae > Streptophyta > Magnoliopsida > Asparagales > Orchidaceae > Dendrobium > Dendrobium catenatum. Next base: position 111,810 of record NW_021563428.1, read on the forward strand.
CTAGAGGGTGCTTTGAAATTGAAAACATTGCACATATTGTGGTTCATTGTAAATATCTCAAAGACATTATTCATATGCTGAGAACTTGGGGAATCAACATTCCCACTTTCAACTCATTGCCGGATTGCCTCCATAATCTAAGATGTTTAGCACACAGCAGCCTTGATATTGTGAAGATTTATTGCACCACTGTCTATTACTCTTGGATCTGCATAAACAAACTTAAACACAATGGTCAGCTACTCCCAAATTCTGTGACTGCAGCAAATGTGCTCTTTACTGCCACAAAAAGGAATTCAATGCCGGTCAACTGGGATGTCTCTCTCCTTAGGGAGTTTAAAACTATATGGCATCCCCCACCTCCGGATAGGATTAAGATCAACGTGGATGCTTCATTGCTTGATTCAAATTTGGCTAGTATTGGAGGCATTGTTCGAGACTGTTTGGGAAAGCTGTTCCTTGCTTTTGGTAAAAATTATATACATTGGGACATCAACCAGCTCGAGCTTGAAGCCATCTACTCAATCAAAGATTATGTTGCTGATTGGATGTTTAAATGTAAAGGATTAATAATTGACGGAGATAAATACAATGTTATCAAGTTCCTTAATGATTCCATGAGGGAACCCAAGCTCAATAGCCGGATTTCCGAGAACATCACATTCCTTTTTGAGTTCAATATGGTAATTCTTTTACATACTACTAGGGACTGTAACAAGGTGGCCGATCTATGTGCCAACCTTCCTCTATCGGATAATTTTTATTTTGATTGCTTTTCCAATTCAGATATTCCCTCTTCACTGTTTGACCTGCTGAAGACGGAATATGTGAGTTGCTCTTTATGATTTGTTTGTATTAGTTTGAACTTTTCCCTTTAATGCAAATCTGCACTTATCACAAAAAAAAAAATAACAAAGGCTCTATTTAGTATAAATGTTCTTAGCCTTTTATACCATACTATAGGTGCTTATTTTAGTCCTTATAATGCCTTCTTTAACTTAAACATATGATTTAGAAATTATTAATTTTCAAAACTTTGGGGTTGCTCAGCATACACATCTTCTTTAATCTCCTTATTTAGGAAGGCACTCCTAACATCCATTTGATATAATTTTAATCCTCTAAAGCATTTAAAAGCAAGTAGAAGCTCAATGGCTTCTATTATAGCTACTGGTGCAAAGTTTTCCTTAAAAACAATTCCTATAATGTTATTGTATCCATTAATAACTAGCCTGGCCTTATTTCTTATCACTATTATAAAGTCATTCATTTTATTTTTAAACACCAACGTTGTTCCAAAAATTCTTAGTCCTTTGGTCTATTGACTTACTTCCATACATAATTTCTAACAAATTGATTTAGCTCTTATTGCGTTGGTAAAATAAAGAACTCATCACCTAGGCTTGATCTATATTTGTGGGTTCCATTATAGAGATAAAAGTAGAATGACTAATATATTTCATAAGTCCATGACTAGTTTTAACACCTTTAGATGGGTCTGCTAAGATATGTTTTCTTTAGGATTAATAGGAAAATATCTCCAATCTCTAGGCAGTGGCTCCTGAGGTGTTACTTCATCTTAGATAGTATTGGCTTGTACCCCATGAATGAAATCCTCTTCTACTTCTTCAAGTGTAGATTTATAGGTTTTATCTTATGCATCAAGTACACATGGGTAAACTCCTCTACTATCAAGATCCTCTTATTAAAGATTTAATAAGCTTTCCCTATAAATGAATAATCTAGGAAGACTCCTTCATCAGATTTTGGATCAAATTTTTATAAGGTTGATTTTTATTGATCAGGATAAAGCATTTACACCCAAAAACATGCAAGAAAGATAAGTTTGGGTGTCCTACCCTTAAGAATTTCATTGGGAGTCTTATTCAACTTTGATCTAATATTCACCCTATTTAAACATAATAAACAATATCTATTGCTTCTGCCCAAAAATATCTAGAAAGTGAGTATTCAGCTAGCATATCCTTAGCATCTCTTGCCAAGATTCTATTTTTCCTTTTATCCATTCCATTCTACCAAGGGGTTGTAAGGGTAGATAATTTATGTTCTAAACCTATTTCTTAATAGAAATATTTAAACTTATCATTTTCAAATTCTTTACCACGATGAGTATGAATTGTTTAAATTTCACATTCTAATTTCCTTTGAATCAAGGAAGAGAAAGTTCTAAATTTCTTTAATGACTGAAACTTATGTTTTAGGAATCTAACCAATGTAAATGTAGAAAGTCATTAAAAATTAAAAATCCATATATCTTCCCTCTAAGGCTGGTTGTACTAATAGGTCTAAATAGGTTCATATGAAGGATTTCCGGTGGCCTAGAGGTGTTAATGTCTTTAGTTGAATGAAATGATAACTTAACTTATTTTTTTAGTTGGCAGACATCACATAGGTTTTTTTTTTTTTTTTTGAGAAAAAATGCAACATATGCATTTATATTATTAAAATAAAGGAAAAGAAAAAAAATACTATCCAAAGCCATTAGATTCCTCCTTTAATATAGAAATAAAAAAAGGAGGAACCTTATTAAGCACTAAATCGCCCCAAATGAAAGAGCTTAGGATTGTATAATTAGCACAAAGATCCACTAATTTATTGCAATTCCTTTTAATACAATTGAATACTACATTTTGAAAATCTTTAAAAGGTAATTCCAAATCATGTTTACCTTTATAGAAGACTGATTGAAAAAGATTGATGATGTTGGAATTGTTACTTTCAATAATGATCCCTTTGTAGTTATGCATCCAATCTTTGAGAACTCTTTTGATAGCATGAATAGCTTGAAGTTCAAGACTTGAAATATCCCAGTGTACACATGATTGACCAAAAGCCAACAGGAACTGGCCTTTGCAATCCCGGAATACGCCTCCAATTCCTCCCTTATATGAGTTTAATAAGGACGCATCTACATTAACCTTTATCCATTCGATTGGAGGGGGTTGCCAAAGTATATCCAACAACAAATGATGCTATTTAGCAACCCATTTACTCGATTTAAAGCCAAAAAAGTTAGCTGAATAAAGAGACTAAGCTGATTGCTTCAGAAATGACGAAAATGGAAAATTGATCCTTTCCTTCATGAACCAATCTGTTCCTACCTTTCCAAGAAAAGTAAATAACATTACAAAATAAATTGGTGGTCCAAAAATTCTAGAGAGATAACCAAACAAAGCAATCCTCCAAAGAATTAAAAACGGGAAATTTAAAGACCCATTTTTCCATATTTTGAAAAATACCTTCAAGCATTTTACATTTGATTACCACATGTTCAACATCTTCTTGCATATTGAAATTCCTTGGACAACCATTGTGCATTTGTAATATTCTATAACAAAGAAAATCGAAGGTTGGAATTGCATTATGGAATAATCTCCACCAAAATCCTTCAACCCGGGGAAGTAACTTGGCTTTTTTTATCCATTCCCAATAAGCTGCTTGGTTTGGGTTTTGGAGGGATACTTCGGTTACAGTTTAGAAATTTATTTTCCAAAAAATTTAAATAATAGTTCCATATTGTCATAATGAAGATCAGGATTGATTGGGATATTACAAATCAGCTCTATAAGATCTTTGTCGAAGTATTCATTAAGTTCAGCAATATTCCAGAATTCCCCTGAAATGAATCTGTCTACTTTGAATTCATCTGTGAGCATAGGATTAACAAAGGAAGGCCATTTGTTTAAGCATTTGTCAAGAATCCAAATGTCATTGTTAGCATTGATTATTTTTCCATTAGCAACCTCTCATCTGACAATTGGCTTTAAAAAAATCCCTCCATTAATAATTTTCCAAGCTTTTGAACCAGATTTTGAATTTGTTTCCGTAGAGCTGACCAAATTTTGGAAACATAATTTTATGTAAAAGAGATTCTCCTTCTTGGTTATATCTCAAGCTAATTTAGCTCTTAGAAGTCCAACTTTTTCAATGAAAGAAAGTAGAACTCTTCTGCCTTTATCAATTGGTAAACACATAATTTTCCAGTTCACATAATGGATGCCAAATTCTCCATTTGATTTGTTCCAAATAATTTTTTTGTAAATTCTATCTAAATCACAAAGAATACTTTTAGGAACCAAGGTATGAGTACAATGATATATAGAATAGGATAGAAAAATTGATTAGACCAAGTGGATCCTCCCATGTAGAGAGATTAATTTTGATCCCCAAATGTTACATTTTGATAGATTTTTCAACGAATTAGAGAAAGTCCTCTCTAAAAAGTCTTCTAAGAGAAATTTATGTACCCAGATATTGAAGTTCCTGGACGCTCTTCATCCTCATGATGCGAGAGATAAGTTTAGCCTTCCTTTTTCTAACATATTTCCCAAACAGGATACAATATTTCTTTTCATTTATTTTTCGGCCCGTCCAAGGACAGAAATTATCCATAATATTCTTAATCTTTTTAACTGAGGAAACCTTGGCTTCTGAAAAAACTATTATGTCATCTGCAAATAGTAGATGAGATAATAAAGGATTGTCTTTGTTGATTTGAACTCCAAAACCTTTCCACCTTGGTAGAAAGCATTAGAAAGTAGTTGAGTACAAAGGATAAATAAGAATGAGGATAGTGGACACCCTTGCTGGAGCCACGTTTGGCTTCAATCCATTTAGAATAGTTCCCATAATCAATACAGAGAATTTTGGGTTCCTTACACATTATAGGATCAATTGGGCAAATGTATGAGGAAACCCAAAATAGTTTAAAGCTTTTTCCAATGTAGACCAGCCCATAGAGTCAAAAGCTTGTTCCATATCAAATTTGAAGGAGACCAAACCTTTAGAAGCTATTAAAAATATGAATTTGTGAAACATTTCTTGGGCTACTAGGATATGATCAGAAATGGATCTATTTTTCATAAAAGTCGTTCAATTGAGATAATTTTTGGCATAATAGTAGATATTCTATTGACTATCATTTTAGCAGCTATCTTAAAAACCACATTGCAAAGGCTTATTGGTCTTAAATTTGAAGGAGATTTTGGATTTAATACCTTGGGGATCAGCACTATAATAGTATCTTTCCACTTTGGGTTCATGATACCTGTTTTAAAAAATTGGTTCAGTGCATTACATAAATCTACCTTCACAATATTCTAATACCCCTTAAAGAAAGTGTAAGTTATTCCATCAATTCTAGGTACCGTGAAGTTCCTAGAATGCATGCAGACTTTATCCATTTCTTCGAAGCTGAATTCTCTGTTTAAGCTGCAGGAATCTTCTTCATTCAGGCAAAAGATAGGATCGGGCCAACCGTCTAAGCTGCATCTCCTGTAATCCCATTTTTTTTCAAAGAAGCTTACTAAAGATTCTTCAATTTGATGTTGGTCTTCAACCAGTAGACCATTACTATTGGTGATTGAACCAATGAAATTTGAATTCCTTCTAGCACTTGCATAAGTATAAAAGAATTTTGTGTTGTTGTCCCCTTTGGTTGCCCATTTTATTTTATCTCTTTGTCTCCACCCAAGTGTTGATTTTTTCTAAAATTAAATTGTATTCGGTGACCTTAGTTTTCAGAAGCCAAGAATCTGTTGAAACTTTGTTCAATATGAATTAGGTTGTTAGACCCAATGTTATATCTCAGCGGCTAACCAAGAGGGGGGGGGGGTGAATTGGTAATTAAAAATTTCCCACTTTAATTTTTAAACCGATAAAAGATTTAATGATTTTTTTTATAAAAAGATTTTTATAAAAATAATTTTTTTAACCACGCTTTCAAACAAAAAAAATAAAGTAAAAAAGTAGTGCAAAATAAAAGACACAAGATTCATAGTGGTTCGGTCAAACACGACGTCCATCCATTCTCCGGAGGCACCCTCCAAGTATTGCACTAATACTGATAGTGTCTCTCCTTTTACCCCCACAGCAAGGCGGAGAAGCCTTCAAAAAACTTTCTTCCACCACTTCCCGGTGCGACAGAGAATCATCGTCCTTTTACACCCTCCAAGTGTAGGAAGAGTACCTCCCGCTGTCTACACTCTCCAAGTGTAGGAAGAGAACCTTATCGCTGTTCACACTCTCCAAGTGTAGGTAGAGAACTTTCCCCCTGTTCACACTCTCCAAGTGTAGGCAGAGAACCATTTGTGTTTTCACACTTCACCAAGTGTTGACAGAGAATTAGATCTCCTTGAAAGATCTTCTGAAAAGAAATCTAGAAGGACAAGAGAAAAGAGTGAAGTAATCACAATTCACAAAGTTGAGATCCTTACCTTTGTGTACCAAGTGAATTCTTCATGCTCCAATGGTAGGAACTCTCCTTCAAACACTGTCTCTCACTCTCTCTTTCACACTTCTTTCAGTAAACACGAAGACCAATGACCAAAAAGATTACAATGCAGTTTACAAAGGATCTGTTATGTGAAAGACATGAAAAACCGTCTAAAAACTGCTAATTTTCAATTCTGTACGTACATGATCATCCCGTACGATCGTGATTTCATACGTACAAACATTATAAAACTGTTACGTATGAACTCATATGTTCATTGGATGAGGTGACTTCGTACCCGATCATCATCCTAAATGAACTATATTTGTCCAGTACGAACAGTTATTTTAAAGCCACGTTGAAAAATAATTATAGACGATCCATATGTTTAAAGAATAGAGAACATCATCCTTGGATGAATGTTCATGTTCGTCTTGACGAACAGTACAAACTTTGAAACCTGAGAAGATCGTCATGGGATGAATGGTGTGTTTCATTTGGATAAACAGTTCAAAATGAGAATCCCGAGGACATCGTCCAGAGACATATTGAGTGTTTCGTCTGGACGATCAGTTCAGAATGAGGATCCAAAGGAGATCGTCCAGGGACGAACTGGGTATTTTGTCTGGATGATCCGTTCAGAATGAGGATTCTGATGACATCGCCCAGAGACAAATTGGGTATTTCGTCTGGATGATGAGTTAAAGTTACGAATCCAGAGAAGATCATCCTGGAACGAACATACCATTTTGTCTGGGCGAACAATTCAAAGTGAGAAATCAGAGGACATCATCCAGGGACAAATTTGACATTTCGTCTGGAAGATCAGAACTTAGTAAAATTTCTTCACATTTATGTTCGTTCCATTGCTCTTCGAGGGGTATAACTAACTTGACCATCCCGTACGAACAATGTTCATCCCGTATGATCAGTATATAAAAAAATTGACCTTTTAAAGATCTCCCTCAGTGTGTGTGTGTTAGGTTGCTCAATTACAATCATACTCTCTCTAACTCAATAAAGTAAAAAATACCTAATTCAATTTACAAAATATGATATGCTGAATTTGATTTAAAGTCTTTAGTAGTCTGGAGTACGATTATCCTGAAATATTAGTCCACACAACAGCAAACACAATTCTTCCAAAAAAGTGTTAGGAGAAAATAATAATTGGAGTAATAATTGGAATAATAATATTTGGAATCATCAAAACTATACAAGTTGCAAGAATGTAAATCATGCAAATAGCATCTCTCTTAACAATCTCCCCCTTTTTGATGATGGTAAAACAATTATTTTTTATAAATATTTCAAATTCTCAAGCATCTCCTAAACTCCCTCTGAATTGATAAACTCCCCCTGAATTGATAAACATGTGAGAATAAGGAGGCATTTACACAACAGTCTCTTTAAAAAAAAAACAAACAGAACATATACGACAAAACATATACGATACGAACAAAAATGATACAAATATAAACATAACATATACTATATGAACAAAAATGATACAAACAAATAATAGTTCTCCCCCTTTTTGACAACAACAAAAAGAGAAGAAGAAAAAGAATAAAAACAGAAATGTAAGAAGTTATATGATAATCCTTTGATAATTCATCCTTGAAAGTGATTGAGATAAATTTGCAAATAAAATTAAAAATCATCAGGCAAAAAAAAATGATTAATATGATTTAAGAAGATATATAACATCGATAATAAAAAGGAATTATCAAAAACATGAGTCAATTTAGACATTGAGATAAAGAATATCATTATAAAAAGGATGAATATAAAATTTATATACCTCAAATTTTCAATACCAAATAAAATCATACAGAAGATTAATTTAAATTAAAAGATTGAAGGATTAAGGAAAGAATTTGAATAAAATTTCACTTGTGTTGCTTTGCACATCTTTTCAATATTTATGGCACTTTTTGTGCATCTTTTTACAGGTGGGCTAATCTTGTGCCTCTTTTCAAATTGCAAACTTTTGTGAATTCTTTTGATTTTTGTATATTTGTACATTTTCAAGTGTATTCTCAATCTTTCCAAAATCAATAATCTCAAATCTCAAATTTCTCTTAAGTATAATAATATTTATATTGAAAATAGAAATACAAAATAAGAAAATATCATAATTGCAATAATAATATAAAATTTAAATTAGTCTAAAAGAGACATGAGATTGACATTCTTAATTACGTCAAGTTATAAGCACAACTTAAATTTAGAAAAATTAGATTTTCTAATGAATTCAATTTTGTTTTGTAGTTCAAGGTATAGCACTTGTAAGATAAAAATTTTTAGGGATTTTCATATAGGCTAACAAACATTTCAAAACAAGATTAAAAGCAAGACAAAATAACGTATATTGATATCATGATGAAGAATATTACATTCAGTACAAATGATATCAATACACTCACAATCTAAAAACACATAAAATATAAAACATAAAACATAACATAAAAGCAAAACTGCTAACACCATATCACTGATACAAACACATCACATCACATTGAAAAGCATAAAGAACTACATTGATAACTTAGGATGGCCCTGATCTAGAGGAGATGGCTAGTTGTAGAAATTAAAATAATTACTCATCATAGTCATATTTGAGTTTATACCATCTATTTGCACTTGCATCCAACTCATATACTGATGGTACTGAGCATCCTGCATTTATAGATGAGTTTTAATTTGATCAAAGTGTTGATCAAAATGAGTCTCTAGACGATCAAATCTATGAACCAAATCTTAATAATTTCGTTCACCAGTAGGTGCAGGTGGAGGTACTCCCATTTCCTCCTCCGAGTCACTACTAATATGTTGTTCAAGATGTTCATCTTTATTAAAGATCGCTCAAAAAAATCCATCATTGTAGTAGAGAGGCTCCTCTAAATTTTGATCTGAATGGACTAGATCATACTTTTTCTCCAAAATATAGGTCACAAGATGTCCTAAGGATATATTTTTCTTTCTTTTGTGGGTGACATGGCCACTCTCAGAAAGTCCATAAATGTAGTCAATGATCAGTTGGACTTCATCTATAGGTTGATTAGTCATAATCAGATAGGTCACTGTAGAAAGAAGATGTGTGATAATGACTCGATCACCAGCTTTAGGAATAATGAATGTGCAAAGAACATGCTGGATGATACGGGCATTGTGATTAAGAGAGGCTACCTTAGGCATATGACCTACTCCTCTACATCTTGTAATTACTTGATTTACTGCTGTCCAGTCATAATTAGTGGAGGAGGTCCAAGTGTACGCTCTAATCCCTTGAATTCTTAAGTTTAAAAATTCCCAAGTCTTCTTTAGTAATTTCTACTTTCTTTTTTAAAACATAAGATCTAATCATAGATTGGCCAGAGTTAAAAGACATACTAGCAAGAAAGTAGTGGAAGGTCTCCTTATTGTAGAAATGGATAAGAGTGAGGATAAGGCCAAATTGGGTGGAAGTAAAAGGGTGCATTACCTTGAAAGTGAGTTGCTCCTGAAGAAGGTCTCTAGAGGAAGTGATTTTGGCAGAAGCAAATCTAGGGAAGGATTCTTCATTTGCCTTGGAAAGAAAGTTTTCACTAGTGCTTTTGGGTGGTACCTTAACAAGCACCTTTTGCCTTTTGCTTGAACTAGCCATTGAGAAAACCTACAGGTATAGAGAATTGAAAAGGATTTTGGAAGTGATGAGATTTGAGTTCAAAACCCTTTTAATTAAAGGAAAAATGAGCTTTCATACAAACAAAATGAATTTCATCCCGTACGAATTTTGGCTCGTACGTATGAAAAATATTTCATATGGACGAACGAATAAGTACAAAAATAAAACAACTTTTTGTAAGCATAAAAGTTACGATGCATCCTTTTGTACAAACTTTTGACTAAGATGATCATACAGACGAACAGGTGTTCATCCTAGACGATCAACAATTTAAGATCATTTTAATGGCAGTTTGAAACATCCCCTACATTGAATAGCCACGTGTTCGTATGTACGAACCAAAAGTTTATACGTATGATCAGGAATAATTAATTTGATCTTATCCGTATAACTGCCTTTATGCGTACATACAATTGAATACACATTGTCTGTACGATCACGACGATCGTACAGACGAACCATGAAATAAAAATTGAAAAGTTATATGCAAATCGTTTAAATCTGACAGTTAATACACTACACAATTCGTCCCGTACAAAATGAATTTCATACAGATGATTATTACTCAAATTTTTAATAAAATTCAAAATTATGAATCTAGATGTGAGAGAACAAAGAATAACATAGACAAAAATTCTCAAAACTAAACACAAACACAAACAACATGATAGAAAATACAAAAAAATCAGAAAATCAAAGGACTCAAAAAATACTAATAAAAAACACACATCAATGTTGCAGAATCATTTTTATTTAAGTATTCAAATCAATTGCACCAAGTCTTATTTTTAATGTACTGAAGGTATCAAAAGCTAGGGGTTTTGTAAAAATGTCTGCAAGTTGATTTTCTGTTGTAACATAAATGAGTTCAATTTCTACCTTGGATACATAATCCCTTATAAAATGATGCCTAATGTCTATATGTTTGGTTCTTGAATGTTTAATAGGATTTTTAGAAATGCAAATAGCACTAGTATTATCACAATAAATGGGAATAGTGCCTATAGTTAATCTTAAATCAATCAACTATTGTTTCAACCAAAGTACTTGTGCCACACAACTTCCTAATGCAATGTATTTAGCTTCAGCAATAGATAGGGCTACTGAATTTTATTTTCTACTAGACCAAGAGATAAAAGAATTTCTAGTAAACTGACATGTTCCAGAAGTACTCTTTCTATCAATCCTACAACCTGCAAAGTCAGAAACTGAATAACCAATTATTTCAAATGAAGAGCTAAACTTAGGATATCAAATTCCTAAGTTCTGAGTTCCTAACAAATATCTTAAAATTCTTTTCACTGCTATCAAATGTGATTCTCTTGGATCTGATTGAAATCTAGCACATAAACAAACACTAAATATGATATCAGGTCGGATAGTTGTCAAGTAAAATAAAAATCCAATTATCCCTTTAAATTTCTATTGATTAACAGATTTTCTCTTAGGGTCCTTATCCAACTGAACTAAGGAACTCATGGTTGTACTTACAGGTTTAGCATTGTCCATTTCATACTTTTTGAGGATGTCCTTAACATATTTCGACTAACTAAGAAATGTACCTTCCTCAATTTGCTTAATGCTAAAGCCTAAAAAGTAACTTAAATCTCCCATTAGACTCATTTCAAATTAGCTACTTATTGTTTTAGAAAAATCATTAAAAAGATTTTTATTTGAAGATCCAAAGATGATATCATCAATATAAATTTGTATAATGAGTATATCCTCTCCCAATTTCTTTAAAAAAGGAGTTATATCCACACTTCCTTTTTCAAATGATCTTTCAAGTAGGAAGGTGCTCAATCTCTCATACCAAGCCCTAGGTGCCTATTTTAAATCATATAATGCCTTTTTTAGTTTAAAAATATGATTAGGGTGTTTAAAAATTTCAAAGCCTGGAGGTTGTTCTATAAAAATATCTTCTTGAATTATCCCATTTAAAAGGGCACTTTTAACATCCATTTGGTACAATTTAAATCCTTGAAAATAGGAAAAGGCTATCAAAACCGTAATTGCTTCAAGTCTAGCTACAGGGGCAAAAGTCTCCTCAAAATCAATTCCTTCAATTTGATTATACCCCTTATCCATCAATCTAGCCTTTTTTCTAATTACTACTCCTGAGTCATTCATTTTATTCTTGAGAACCCACTTAGTTCCAAATACACTTTGATTCTTTGGCCTTACAGTTAATTCCCAAACTTTATTTCATACAAATTAATTTAACTCTTCTTGCATAGCCAAGATCCAAAATTCATCCAAAAGTGCTTGATCAATATTTGTAGGTTCTATGGTTGAAATAAAGGCTGAGTGATTGACTTCTATGTCTAATCCATGCCTAGTCCTAACACCTTCACTAAGTTCAACTATAATCAATTCTTTTGTGTGGTTTTTAGAAAATCTCAAATCTCTAAGCATTGGGTTTTCTATCTTAAAATTTTCTTCCAATTTTTCTTCCAAATTTATTTTATCGATCTTTTGGAAGTTATTTTAAATTTCATCCTCTTCAATAATTGCCTCTTATGAACTTCCTAATTCATCAAATACGACATGTGTGATCTCCTCAATTACTAAAGTTCTTTTATTGAATACTCTATAAGATTTTCTAACACTTCAGAAAAATACCTTCATCTGATTTTAGATCAAATTTTCCTAAGGCAGATTTTCCTTTCTTATCAATAAACATTTTATATCCAAAAACATACAAATGTAATAAATTAGGTGTTCTTCCCTTTAGTAACTCATATGGTGTTTTATTTAATTTTGATCTTACATTCACCCTATTCAGAACATATCATGCAGTGCTAACCGCCTCAGCCCAAAAAAATTTAGGAAGTGAGTATTATGCCAACATGGCTCGAGCAGCTTCAATTAATGTTTTGTTTTTCCTTTCGACTATCCCATTCTATTCAGGGGTTCTAGGTGCAGAAACATTGTGATCAATTTCATTCTCCATACAAAAATCCTTAAATTTTTCATTCTCAAACTCTCCTCCATGATCACTTTGAATAGTCATAATTTCACATCCTAGCTTCCTTTGAATCCAAGTCAATAAGTTTCTAAATTCCTCAAATGATTCACTCTTATGATATAGAAATCTAACTCATGTGAATCTAGAGTAATCATCCACAATCACAAGTCCATATACCTTTTCTCATAGAATTACAGTTCCAACTGGTCGAAAAAGATCCATATATACAATGGTTTACTAGTTCTAAGATCCTTTCTGGACTGAAAAGAGGACTTCACTTATTTTCTAATTGACATGCATCACAAAGGTGATCTTTAGTAAAGTCTAATTTTGGTTTTCCCTTTTACTAGGTTCTTTTGGACATTCCTTCTAAGGTTTTTCATGCTAGAGTGACAAAGCCTCTTATGCCTATGCCATGACTCATCAGATATAGTTTTTAAACAAAAAGCATTAGGAGTTTTAATATAATTTAAGTCTAGCATATACACGTTGTTTACCCTTATACCATTCAAAACATCATTACCATTTAGGCTTAATATGCAGCTCGTAAGAAAAAATTTTACACAGTATCCTTTATCACATAGCTGGCTAATACTTAACAAATTATGCTTTAAGCCTTCTACCAATAACACATTTTCAATAAAAAAATTCTTATGATTTTCAATCATACCTGACCCAACCACCTTCCTTATGGTGTTATCTCCAAGTGTAACCTTGCCTCCACTTTTGGCTTCCAGCGATATGAATTGTGTAGTATCTCTAGTCATATGCTTTGAGCAACCGCTGTCTAGGTACTATATGCTCTCACGAGGTCTTATGTGAGAACGACCCTCTTTTTGATATGATTGATCAAGACTATCGGCCATTAATCACATATTAGTGACTTCCTCTTCCTTTTCAGTCTCTATAGAGTCTGAAGCTGAGTCCTCCCAGTAAGCCCTTTAGAATTTCTTCTTTCCCTTCTTCCCAATTGGTTTCTCCTCTATCTCTCCTTACTTGGAGTGGCTTTGAGTTTTGGATAATCTGACTTAATATGACCAGGTTTCCTGTACTCATAGCAAATAACATCATTTGAAACCTTAACATTTTTATTAAATTTACCTCGATTCTATTACTGGCGTCTCTTTTGCTTCCTCTTCAGAAAGCTACAGAATTGTCTAGTCATTAGTGCGATATCATCTTCATCCTCAGGTTATGAGAGTTCACTCTCTAACTCCTCCACTTTCAGTGCAATGCTCTTCTCCCTTCGTGGTTCACCTGCATCAATCTTTCTTTGACTCACCCCTTGCTCATAAGTAATTAGTGATCCAAGAAGATTGTGAATATAATAGATATTTAAATCTTTAGACTTGGTAATTTCAATTATTTTAGTATCATAAGTAGTAGGTAAGCAACGAAGTATCTTATTAACCATTTTAGCATTTATTAGTTCCCTACCTAATGCATGTAAAGAGGTACTATTTGTGTGAATCTTGTGTACATGTCTGAAATAGATTCATTGGATTTCTTGCGAAATAGTTCAGAGTCATGCAACAAGATATAAATTCTAGAGTATTTAAATTCATTAGTCCCCTCATAAGTTATACAAAGTCTATCCCATATGCCCTTTCCACTCTTGGAAGTGAAAACCCATTTGTAATCTTCATATTTAAGTGTACAAAAGAAACTATTCAATCATTTGGCATTTAGTTATGCTAAGTCACATTCTTCTACAGTCCAGTTTCCAGAAGGTGTTTCAACTCTAACTCCATCAACTAATCTAGTTGGTTTTGTATACCCTTCCTGAACTAAGATCCACATAAGGTAATCAAGTGACTGTAAAAATGTAGGCATGCTTATTTTTCAAAAATCAAAAGGAATATTGTCGAAAAATGGAGGTCTTATTATAGAGTAACCCTCAGGTGTGTTTCAGTTTTCAAATGTAGCCATGGTCGTTAATCAAAAAGTAGTTTAAACTTATGAATTTGAAACTAAGATCTGATACCACTTATTGAAACTTTATTCAATATGAATTAGGTTGTTAGACCTAATATTATATCCCAACAGCTAACCAAGAGGGGGGGGGGGGTGAATTGGTAATTAAAAATTTCTCTCTTTAATTTTTAAACCGATAAAAAATTTAATGATTTTTTTTTTTGTAAAAATATTTTTATAGAAACTATTTTTTTATCCACACCTTCAAACAGAACAAAAAAAACTAAAGTAAAAAAAGCAGAGTATAAAGTAGTGAAAAATAAAAGAGACAAGATTTATAGTGGTTCGGTCAAACACGACCTACATCTACTCCCCGGAGGCACTCTCCTAGTATTGCACTAATACCAATAGTGTCTCTCATTTTACCCCCACATCAAGGTGGAGAAGACTTCATAAAACTCTCTTCCACCACTACTCGGTGCAATAGAGAACTATCGTCCTTTACACCCTCCTAGTGTAGGCAGAGTACCTCCCGTTGTTCACACTCTCCAAGTGTAGGCAGAGAACCTTCCCACTATTCACACTCTCTAAGTGTAGGAAAAGAACCTTCCTACTGTTCACAATCTCCAAGTCTAGGCAGAGAATCTTTTGTCTTTCCACACTTCACCAAGTGTCAGCAGAGACCAGATCTCCTTGAAAGATCTTATCTAAAGATATCTAGAAGTACAAAAGAAAAGAGCGAAGTAATTACAATTCAAAAAGTTGAGATCCTTACCTTTGAGTACCAAGTGAATCCTTCATGCTCCAATGGTAGGAACTCTCCTTCAAACACTCTCTCTAACTCTCTCCTTCACACTTCTTTCAGTAAGCACGAAGGCCAATGACCAAAAAGATTACAAGGTAGTTTACAAAGGACCTTTTATATGAAAGACACGAAAAATTGTTCAAAAACTACTAATTTTCAATTATGTACGTACATGATCATCCCATATGATCGTGATTTCGTACATATGAATAGTGTAAAATTGCTACGTATGAACTCTTATGTGCATTGGGATAAGGTGACTTCATACCCGATCATCATCCCGTATGAAATATGTTCGTCCAGTACAAACAGTTATTTTAAAGACCCGTTGAAATATAATTGCAGATGATCATTATATTAATAGAACAGAGAAGATCATCCTAGGACGAATGTTCATGTTCGTCTTGACGAACAGTACAAACTTTGAAACTCAAGAAGATTGTCCTGGGACGAATGGTGTGTTTCGTCTGGATGAACTGTTCAAAATGAGAATCCCGAGGACATCATCCAGAGATGAACTGAGTATTTCGTCTGGACGATCAGTTTAGAGTGAGGATCAAGAGGAGATCGTCCATGGATGAACTGGGTATTTCATCTGGATGATCCGTTATAAGTGAGGATCCCGAGAACATCGTCCAGAGATGAACTGGGTAGTTCGTCTGGATGATTAGTCAAGTTATGAATCCAGAGAAGATTGTCCTGGAACGAACGGACCATTTCGTCTGGACGAACAGTTCAAAGTCAGAAATCAGAAGACATCGTCTAAGGATGAATTTGGCATTTCATCTGGACGATCAGGACATAAAAATTTCTTTACTTTCTCTTCGTTCCATTGCTCTCCGAAGGATATAACTGACTTGATCATCCCGTACGATCAGTATATAAAAAACATTTTGACCTTTTAAGGATATCCTTAGTGTGTGTTTGCTAGGTTGCTCAATTACAATCATACTCTCTCTGACACAATAAAGTGAAAAATATTGACTTCAATTTACAAAAATATGATATGCTAAATTTGATTTAAAATCTTCAATAGTCTGGAGTACGATTATCCTGAAATGTTAGTCCACACAAGAGCAAATATAATTCTTCCACAAAAGTGTTAGGAGAAAATAATAATTGGAACAATAATATTTGGAATCATCAAAATTATACAAGTTACAAGAATGTAAAACATGCAAATAGCAACTCTCTTAATAAAATCCTCATTAGATAAGAATCCTTCCTTGCTTTCCTTATCTTGTAGTTCCAGAATTTCACATAGAATAATTCCTTGAGATTGCATCAGATTTTTGTGCTTTTCTTTGTCCCAATAGAATAATGCTTTCAAAGCTTCACCCATTTTCAGATTTAGAATTTGGCCGTATTCTCCTGTAGTTTTCTTTATCCAGTTTTTGTTTACTATTGCTGTAGATGCTGGATTGGATCCAGATATCCTCAAAATGGATAACTTTTTTGTATTCAGATTAACAATCGAAAAGGTTGAGAAGAATAAGGTAATGATCTGAAGCGATTCTTGCCAAATGCTTGACCATAATCCGGTGTGGAGAGCAAAGAGCCATAGAGTTGAGGTAGCACCTATCCAAGCGTTTAAGAATTCTGTATACTCTAGTTTTATTATTGCACCAAGTGAACTTGGGACCAACATCCCACTTCATGAAGATCATTGGAAGCTAAAAATAGATCCATTTCTCTAGATCCCAAAGAATAGAAGAATCTCTTACCACCTTTTTTATCTTCTTTATTGAGAAGACAATTCAAGTCTCTACCATGCACCAATGAATTTTCCTTAGAAGAATAAACTTGTAATCTTTCCCACATATTTCTTCTTTTATAAGCATCTTTGCTAGCATAAATTGAACCAATTCTCCAATTACCTTTATTGAAAACATCGAGGTCCCCAACTATGAATTGTTGGGATGATTCTAGGACTTTGAAAGAAGCAGCATTTGATCTCCATAGAACTAAAATACCACCGAAGAGGCCTTCTGAAGGGACTTGGAAGAATCCCATTTTGATCAAATTAAATAATTTATTTCCATTCTACTGAAGGAAAAAACTTTAGTTTCAAGTAAACCCAAGAATAAGACTCCATTATCTTTCATAAACTCCTTGATGGATAGAGAAGCTCTTTTCTTTCTAGCTTCTCTACAATTCTAGAAACAAATGTATGACATCATGTTAAAATAGGGGGATGATTCCCCATTTTGTCGTTTGCTTCAATTTTAGTTTTTCTGCTTCTAGTGGTTATATTGTTAGGACCTAAACTTTTCATTTGTTTAAGTCCCTTCCTTCTGTTCTCAGAACCTTCTCATAACCTGGTTTAGATTTTTTTAAGAATGGACTTTGGACAGATAATTCAGGAAGAACATTATCCTTTTTTGGGATTTAGAGTTCTCCTTCTTCAAGTTCATCAACTAGCACTTTAAACTTATTAGAATCACAAGGACATAAATTGATCATACCTGGATCATTGTTTGCTTCGGTTTGAGGAGTGGAGTCTTCTTGGATTATAGTTTCTGCGGACTTAGCTTCCAGGATTTCAACATTGTCAGTTTGTTTGCTATTTTCACCGTCAGCCAAAGTTTTTTCAACCTTCTTATAAATTTGAGATGTGGAAGTGATTCTTTTAGCTTTTATTGAATTCTGAGGAATGGAATTCTTTCTTGGTTTTGGAAAAATTTATTTCTTCGGAAGTTCACATGAATCCAAGGCCCATACACAGATTTGTTATCCACAGATTGGTCATCTTAATTAGCTTGAACCGAATTGTTTTTGGGAACCTCAATTATATTGGAAGCTTGAATTTCTTTCAATTCAAGACAATTGCTCTCCATATGCCCAATTTTCCAATTGAAGCAAAAGTTTGGAAGTTTTTCATACTCAATTCTTTGATAGAATTTTCCAGCACAACCTTCAACCCAAACACCCACTGGAATTTTTTCATCTAATTTAATACAGATGCATATCCTGGCAAAATTTCTCCTGCTCCATTGAAACATATTACCATCAATCATATAAGGTTTACCAATAATGGATGCAATCCTATAAATGTTGATTTCATCCCAACATTATAGAGGCAAATTTGGCATTCGAATCCAAACCGGTGCCGAGAGACCTTTTAGAGATAATGGAGAGAAAGAGGGTGACCATCTGTCCAACCCTATTATGTTATTCCTAACATACCATGGTCCGTTTGAGAAGACCAAGTCTAAATCCTCTTGTTCATTAAGTGCACAAAGCACCCATCCCAAACCAAGCATAGTTAGGTGAAATTTACCATATTGGGACCATTTCTTCCTGAGTTCCAAGATGATCAAGTGAAAAGGTATGTTTTCTCCAAAAACTTTGATTACTAATGCTTTGTTGAGTTTACTAGAGTATTGTGATTCCATTCCAGCATGAAGTTTCACCACATTATTGTCTCCAGTGAAGTTATTTCCAAAGTCTAAATTGGAAACATTGATATTAGATTTTTTCCCCCATGCCTTTGTTGTAGTATTGCTGTTAGAATTTCTGGAAATTTTTAAAGGAGAGACATTGCCATTTTCTTCCGCCAAATCACCTTCTTCACAAACACGTACAGTGTTCAAATCATTTATTTTTTCTAAAACTAAGGAAGACTTCATAATAATTTCTTTGAATCTTGGACCAGAAGATTTGATGGTTCGAAAAGAAACTTCTTCTTAATTATAATTAGCATCCACTGCATTCTTCGAATTCGTCATCACCTTGTTTTAAAAATTTTTTTATCCAGAAGAAGATTCAGCAAAAATAAGGAGTTTGAATTTTTCAAATTCAGGAGAATTTGGAAATTTTATGATAGCCGCGTCATCATCAAAAACCACATTATTGCCTTTACCGATAGTTTCAAAGGATTTTTTTTGTTTCAGCAACCCACCCTCATTGATTACCAATGGTTTTCTTGTCTGAAAATTGGATTCACCATCCATAGTGAGCAAATCGCTAAAAGCGGGAGTGGAAGAGGTCAAATCCAGTCTAGATAATGAAGGAACGGTCGGAATAACACGTCGACACGAAGTAGGTTCGCCAGCAGCTGGAGGTGGTCGGCGTCCATCCGCTGCCATAAAAAGCACAAGACTAGAATTTGAAAATGACGGTTTCTCTCTCTAGGAAATCTCAGATTTTCTCTCTCTATATGGTTGACTTGTTTAACTATAGTAGACTAAGAATTTTTCGTAGACATCACATATGTGGTCCTTAGTAAAGTCTAAATTTTGGATGTCTCTAACTAGATCAATTTGGGTAATTTTCCTAAATGCTTTATGCTTGCACGATATAGTCTTAGATGCCAAAGCAAGGAACCATCAATAATTGTTTTCAAATATATGGAGTTAAAATTTTCAATGTAGTTCAAGTCTTGCATGTAAACATTACTTATTCGTTTTCATTCTAACATAAGTTTTCCATTTAAATTAATTATATATATTTTTTTAGAAAGAAACTTGATGCTAGAACCTTTATCTCATTGTTGACTAATACTCAGCAAATTATATTTTAAACCATCAACTAATGGAACTCTCTCAATAATAAGGGTTTTGGCATTTCCAATTATAAATCAGCCCACCACTTTCCTAGTGGTGTTGTCTCCTAGTATCACCTTGCCTCCTGACATGACTTCAAATGTGTTGAACTGCTTCATATCACTATGGCTCGAGTATCTACTATCAAGGTACCACATGCTCTCACTAGGTATTTTACGAGAGCACCCCTATAATGTCACTTAAATGTTAGATTTACAAATCAAAGTTAGTTATACTTCAACCTTTTGCATTGATGAATGGGATGAAAGATTTCCATGCTATAAATAATGAAATTTTGGCCTCCACAATAAAAGAGTCCTACTGTGGATTAAGCAAGTGCAGGATATGTGGCCTAATATGCCACAAGAAGAATTCTTAACACGTGGAAATGAATTTACTAACCTATGTGGGTCATGGTGCCTCTTCCTAGGTTTGTGTGTTGCATGCTATGTTGAGGGGTTATAAAGTTATTTTAAGGTAGATAGTAGTTTATTATTCTCAAGTGCAATTAGTTTTTCTTCTAAAAATATGTTCTCATTTTTAAGAATTTTATTATTATTTTTTTAATTTGTAAGTTTGAGACCCAATGCAAGAAGGGATGTCACTATTTGTGTAAACCTAGTGTACATTTCAAAAATTGATTCACTAGGTTTTATGTGAATAAATTCATAGTCTTTTTTTTTAAGAAAAAGCCAAAAATCTTTATTAAAGACTAAAAAGGAAATTACAACCTAAAATCAATAGATTCCTCCTTTAACAAATTGATAAAAGGCGGAATCTTATTCATATCAACATCATCCCAAATGAAAGAGCTAAAATATGCGTAGTTAGCACAAAGAGTAGCTAACTTATTACTTTCCCTATTAAAACAATTAAAGATAACAAAGTTGAAATCCTTAATAAAAGAGAGATCACACATCTCGCTTCCACCTTTGGCCACCAATTTCTGAATGAAGTTGATAACATTTTTATTGTCCCCTCTAATGATCAAGCATTTGTAATCATACATCCAATTTCTCGCCACATCTTTGACCGATAGGATCGCTTGAAGTTCCAAAGAAGTAACATCCAAATGAACATGAGTATTGCCAAATGCTAACAAGAATCTCTCTTTCTGATCACAAAAAACTCCACGTATTCCTGCCTTATAGGAGTTAAAAAGAGAGGCTTCTATATTAACTGTCATCCAATCAGGTGAAGGAGGATGCCAAGTATTAAACAACCTCAATGGTTGATTAACATCCTTGATACTTGAGTTCAAACAAACGAATGGCTTATGTACCATAGAAAAACTTATTGCATTCATTGCAATCATCAAAGGGCTTGTAACTTTCCCATCATATACATACAAATTCCTCGATTTCCATGATAAGTATACGTATTGCAAAGGAGGTTGACCAACAATTGATTTTTTTTTCCATCCACCTACAACAAGAATCAAGAGAGTTGAAAAGAGGGATGCCAAAATCCCATCTATTAAATATGGCATAAATTATTGAACTTTGATGCAACTAGAAACAATGTGATCAATATCTTCCACCGCCTCACATCCTCTTGGACACTTATCAAATCCTCGTAGCTTTCTATAACCCAAAAACTAATTAGTTTGAATAGCCTTGTTAAGAACCCTCCACCAAAATGTTTCAACTCTAGGATTTAATTTTGCTTTTCCAATCCAATCTCAAGAAGCAAAATCTGAAAAATCAACTCCCAATGCCTCGATTGCTAATGCAGAAATAGTCTTACGAGAGATTTTGTGAATGAATTCTAGACTATCTTCTACACGGTGGGCCAAAATATGAGTATAGGTAATCAGGTTCACTAGCTCCTCACCGAAGTGTTTTTGAAGTTCTTGAACATTCCAGCCACCATTGCATATAAGTTTGTCAAGTGTTTGAATACATCCTCCCAATGGATTGACAAATGTGGGCCATTTATCAATGCTTTTATCCAACAACCAAATATTTTGGAAAACATGAAATGATTTTCCATCAATAATTCTCCATCTAACTATTGGTTTAAGAAAATCTACCCCATTGCATAATAACTTCCAAGCCACTGAACCTTCTTTCTTTTAAAATATCCACAAATGATAGATCCATATTTTGGAAACAAAACTTTATGCATTAGTGAATTTCTCTCATGGCTATACTTCCA
The DNA here is from genome assembly GCF_001605985.2 of Dendrobium catenatum. Classification (NCBI taxonomy): domain Eukaryota; kingdom Viridiplantae; phylum Streptophyta; class Magnoliopsida; order Asparagales; family Orchidaceae; genus Dendrobium; species Dendrobium catenatum. The sequence goes on from NW_021563428.1 coordinate 134,103, forward strand.
GGCTAATTTTGTCCTTAATGTACCAGCTTTATTGGAGCAAGAGTTGATGCCATGTCCACCAAAAACTTTCGGCCTGCACATGCATTCCCAGCTCACATAATGAAGACCTGCACCTCCATTATTCTTATTCCATTTGAACCTTCTACATAACTTATCAATCTCTTTCAAAACATGCTTTGGAACCAAAGAGAGAGTTGAATGAAAGGTTAGATATGAGAGGAAATCGACTTCACCAATGTAATTCTACTAGCCAAGGAGATGAACTTTCCACCCCAAACACTTAACATACTCAATTCTTTATCTAAGATAAATTGGTAATCAGCTCTTACCATTCTCCTTAGTTCCATTTTAATACATAAATAAGAAAACTCCTTGAATTCCATGATTTTACATATCACTTTCCTCTTCTTTCTCCTAACTGATTTTCCAAAAAGAATTCCAGATTTTTGTTTGTTCACATTTTGTCCAGTCCATCTGCCAAAGTCCTAAGTAAGCATTTAATTTCATTGACCTTTCTAATCCTCACCTCAGAGAAGATGATTAAGTCATCAGCATAGAGTAAATGGGAGACTTTTAGGCCCTTTAGGTGAGATACCAATTCCAACCGAATCACCCATTTGAAGAAAATTATTTGAAAGTAGTTGTGCACACATGATATACAAGAAAGGAGATAACTGGCAACCTTGATGAAATTCGCTCTTAGCTTCAATCCAGTTAGTGTAGTTCCCATTGTTTATCATAGAAAAATTAGGACAATAAACACACTCCTTCATAAGATTAGCAAACTTTAAAGGGAATCCAAAATAATCCATTAGTTTGACCAAAGAAGGCCACCCCATTGAGTCATAAGCTTGCTCCATGTAAATCTTGAAAGAGACAAGTCCTTTACAAGAATTAGAATGCCTAAACTTGTGAAAGATTTCGTGGGCCACCAAAACACGATTAGAGAGTGGCCTTCCTTTCAAAAAGGTACTTGCTCCTCCGAAATTATCTTTGGTATAACATACAATAACCTATTTGAAAGCGTGTTTGCCACAATTTTATATACCGAATTGCAAAGACTTATAAGTATAAAATTTGATGGATACAAAGGGTTATTAACCTTTGGAATCCACACTATGATGGTATCTTTCCACTTTTCATCCATCTTCCCACAATTGAAGAAATATTCTATTAGTTTCCATAAATCATGCTTGATAATATGCCAATATGATTTAAAAAAAGAATAAGACATACCATCATGTCCCAGAGCAAAATATCCTCCAACCTCCTTGATGACCTTCTTCAATTCTTCAAAAGAAAATTCTTTGTTCAACAAATTCATATCTTCATCATTTAAAGCTTTCCACAGATTGGGACAACCCGCCAAAGAGAAGCTCCTATATTTCCATTTGTCCTTGAAGTAATGGAATAAAACCTCTTCTACTTGATGTTGATCTTCAATAATCAGCCGACTTGCATCCTTAATCCTGTGAATGAAGTTTGTGTTTCTCCTTGCACTTGCATATGCTTTAAAAACCTATAATTAGTATCTTCTTCTATAAGCCATTTAACCTTAGCTCACTGCCTTCACCAGGAGCTGATACGAGCAAATGCTGTATTAAACTCATCATGCTTCACCATCTAAAGCCACTGGTTTTCCTCTGATAGAAACCCGTCCCCAGCTTCTTTATTTTGTGGATCCAGAATTTCCTCTTTCAAAGCATCTCTAGATTGATTTAAAGCCTTAAATTTAGCTTTACTCCAAGCATACAAATCTTTCAAAGTCCTTTTCATTTTATGATTTAGAATTTGAGAAGGATTCCATTTAGTAATTTTCCTCCAAGATCCCCTAACCACAGCTAAAGAAGCTAGAATTGATGTCCAAACGTCTTTGAATCTAATCATCTTATTGAATGGTTAATTGAAATCTAATATGTTTAACAAAATTGGTCAATGATTAGAGGCAATCCTAGCCATATGCCTCACCATCATCTGATGAGAAGTGTTCATTACAGCTGAGTTGAGTAAGCATCTATCTAATTTCTCAAGAATCCTCTCAACACCTTTCTTGTTGTTGAACTATGTATCCTTTGCCCCAACAAATGCCACCTCATGAAGGCCATTACAAGAAATGAAAGCCTTCATTTCCTTTGTACCAAAGGAAAAAGCAAACCTTCTTCCCACCTTCATGTCCTCCTTAGATAACAAGAAGTTGAAATCACCACCCACTATTATGGGTATATCTTTTGACAAATGACTTTCCAATCTATCCCATAAAGATATCCTTTTATATACATCCTTGCTTCTATATACTATTGCAATCCTCCATACACCTTTATTAAAAACATTGAGATCACCTGCACCAATTTGGGAAGAAGCTTCCAGGACATTAAATGAAGCCATATGATGTTTCCATAACACTAATATGCCCCCGATAACCCTTCTAAAGGGACATGAAAAAAATCCCATTCATCAACCAACAAAAAAGTAACAACCTTCTTGTCAACCATAGACATTTTTTTCTCAACCAAACCAAGTAAGAACACTCCATTATCCCTAATAAACTCCTTCACATATAGAAAAGCTTTACTCTTCCTAGCTCCTCTATAATTCCAAAACCCAATGGAAGACATTATTGAATTTGAGGGGAGAGAATCCCAACCTTCTCCTTCACCTCACAATCCAATCTCCTATTGCTTATCACCAATTTAATGGGTCTGAAGCCTTTAAGATGATTTGACCCTTTTTTTCTTCATTTTAGTAGAGTCTTCTTAAGAAATGTTTGCCATGCCAATATTTGCAACTATATCCATCAACATTACATCCAAACTACCTTCATTTTTTGCAATTGAAGCTTCAGGAGATTTCAAAACATCAGAATTTACTAACACAATTTCCCCTTCATCAACCAACTTGTTTAAGACTTCAAATTGATGGCTATTACTAGGAAAACAATCAGAATTAAGAACAATTTTTTTCCTACCCAATGAGCTTTAATCAATCTTAGGATCTTCATTAATACACGTAGTGTTAGGAATTACCTCAGGCACCACCTCTTCCATATGAGCTTCAATATTATCCTTCCCCTTTATGTAATTGCCAGTAGTCAAGTCAACCTCAACATTAATACTCTTCAAAGCAATCTCTTCTCCAACCTTGTTAACTTCTTGCGGAACAGGATGAGCCAAGGTGTTGTTGAATTTGAAATTCCTGAATTTTTTCTTTCCATAGCCCACACGAATCCAAGGACCGTAGCCTTCTATGTTAACCTTGCTAGCTTCTTCTTCCACTACAGAAACTTTAGAGCTAACATTATTTGAGAAATTCCTTCTTTCACTTGTGCTTTTGTTTACATTCGGTTCCGTAGAAGCCTCTAGATAAACTTCAGAACAATTTTTCTCCAAATGTCCCATTCTTCCCATTTAAAGAAAATATTTGGAATTTTTTCATATTCAATTTTTTGATAAAATTTGTCGGAGACACTTCCCCCCAAACTCCCAAGGGAAGTTTATATTCAAGCTTGATTCTAACAAAGATTCTGGTAAATTCCCATCTTCTCCACAGGAACATGTTTTCATTAATAAAAAATGGAGTTCCTACATTATAAGTTATCCTGCAGACATTAGTTTTATCCCAACTTTTTAAAGGAAGTTTAGGAAGCCTAATCCACACTAGAGCCGTCAGCCCTTTTAAAGAAGAAGGTTGAAATGAAGGTGAACATTTGTACAAGCCTATTATATTCCCATTCACATACCATGGGCCATTAGATAAAATAGATTCCATAGCATTTTGATCTTCAAAAGCACATAAAACCCAACCCACTCGAAGCAAGGTCATATGGAACCTTCCAAATTGATTCCATTGCCTCCTTAATTCCAATCCAATTACATGATATGGAACGTTATCTCCAAAAACCTTATCCACTAATGACTTTTGTAATTTGTTTGCATTTTCTACTTCACTTTGTACATGGACCTTTACCACACCATTTTCAAAAAAACTTTCACCATAATCAAAGTCAATTGGTTTAAAGTTTGGCTTCATCTTCCACACTTTAACAGTTTGCTTGGCCTGGGGTAGAATGGAAGGAACCAAATTGTCAACATATAAGAAATTTCTCAAATCTACAGAAACATAGTCGCGGACCTTCTCCAAGTCATCATTAAAGTGCATTGCCTCCCTAACTATCACCTTCACAGAAACATTCTCACTGTTAGAAGTATCAGCCTCATAAGAAGAATTAGCAATACCGGCATCAAAAACCTTTAATTCAGATCTACATAAGACCTTGGAAACCCTATTCAAAGTCACCTATTTAACAGATGTAGGTTCTGTAATAACTCCAATGAATGATACCTATTCGACAAAAGCATCTCTTTGAAGCCTTGAAGAATCTTGGAATGCTTAGACATCTGACATGATCTTATTTCCTTTACCACTGTATTCATCTTAGTATTTTGGAGGAATATACCATCCTTTATTAATCACCAAAGGTTTTACATAATTAAATAAAAACTTAGTCTCTATATCAAACACCAAATTTGCATCTCTGAAAGCTGGAGGAGATGGACTTAGATTTAGACGAGGAAGGATTCTGACCGATGAAGATAAGGATATCCGACCATCTCTGGAGACAGTAGATGGAGGACGACGACCCTTCACCATCATCGGTAGGACGAACAACTTGCAGGAAAATAGAAATTCAAAAAAAAAAATTTCACTCTCTAGAAACCAGGAGCTTAGTGAATTTCTTGAATAAATTCATAGCCATGCAATAAGATGTTTAACCTAGATTGTTATTCTTCACTAGTTCCTTCATAGGTTATGCATAATTTATATGAAATATCCTTTTCAATTGTATAAGTTGACACATACTTATAATCTTCATATTTTAATACAAATATAAAATAATTTAAACATTTTCCATTTAATTGGGCTAAAATCCCTATCCTCATTGCTCCATTTATTAAATAACTGTTTAGTTTTAATGCCATTCACAAAATGAGAATGTGCAGAATATCCTTCTTGGACTAAAAACCAAATGTTATAATACATCGGTTGCAAAAAAGGTAGACATGAAAATTTTTTAGAAATTAAATGGTTTATTTTCAAATAGTTGTAGTCGGATTATTTAGTAACCCTTCATATTATTTTGATTACAAAAACTCCTATTGATTATATTTCAAAAGTTTTCAAAAACCTTATTTTAAAAACTTGCTCTAATACCACTTCAAAGTTTGTCAAGGTGGTAAACCTCATAGAACTTGAAAGTTCGTTAGGAATGTTAAGCCCTATAGAATTGGCCCGAGGCTAACCAAGAGGGGGGGGAGGGGGTGAATTGGTATTTTAAAAATTTCTTTACGCAAAAAGAACGATTATCACAAACTAAATAACCACAAAAACAAGCGTGGATGAAAATAAATGCAGAAGCAGTAAAAAAAGAATACAAGGGTTTATTGTGGTTCGGTCAACTCGACCTACGTCCACCTCCAAGTATTGCACTACAATCGTGACTCTCCTTTAGCCCCCACAGCTAGGCGGAGAAGCCCTCACAAAAACACCTCCTTTTTGCCATACCCGGCAAGGTAGAGAACCCAACTCCTTTTGCTTCCTCCTGAAGCATGCAGAGAATCATAATCACTTGCTGAAACTTACCTCTCCCAACCCTTCCATGGATAAGAGACTCTAGGGAAGAAGAAGTGGAACAATGCTTCGAGCAACACTTGTGAATCCCCTCACAAGATCCTCTCTCTCTCTCTCTCTCTCCTTTAGGTTTTCTCAGGTCAAGACAGCAGCCAAGGATGTTAATAAATGTTGAACAAGAGCTCTTAAATAGAAGAGCTTCAAAGGGGCTCTTTAATTGCAAGTTGCCGACTTTATCGTCCAGGACGATATGGAAATCATCCTTGCTGATCTGTACAAATCTCATAAGATCGGCCAGAGCATCGCCCTGAATGCAAACTGGATGATTAAAAATTTGCTTGATCATCCCGGACGATCTCACGATCGTCCCGGCCGCTCAGTTCAAATCAGAGGAAAATCATCCAGAGCATCACCCTGAATTTGAGCTGTCCAATCCAAATCGGCCAGGAGCAACCAAGGGTTTTTGAATGGATCATCCCGTCTGATCTTGCGATCGTTCAGGATGATGTGATCGTATCAATCATTCTTAATTACTCCCATGATTGTTGGAACAATTTAGGCATAATTACACAATATCATCCAGGCCGATCAAAGAATCGCCCTGACCGATTTCCAAAAATACAAAACACCTAAATTGATCATGGCAGCAAATTCTTTTTGTGTTGAGCATATCATCCTGGCAGATACAGATTTTGTCCAGGCTAAGCAGTTAATTACGGCTACCTTAACTAAGAAATCCTTATTAGATCTTCTATTTTGAACTCGATTGTCTAGGATGATATAAAATATCATCCGGGACGAAGTGAGTAAAAACACAAGTTTTAAATCTCTCAAGTGTGTGTGTGTGTAGGGTTACTTAACATCAGCCACTTCTAGCAATTACAATTGACTCAAAAAAAGAAAATAGAAAAATACAGACTGACTCAACCCTAATCTACCCAGTCTTGAGCTGATTCTAATTTCCGTCCGATCTTTGAGTCCTGAAAAGTCAGTATAAAAAGGCAGTCATAATGAAACGAGATTTGTTTGCTATCATCAAAATCATAATCTAAAAAATATATTTATAAAAATCTCCCCCTTTTTGATGATGGCAAATATATCGATAATCAATTCTAAAACAGTTATATAAAACTAAACAAGCTTTCAAATTTTCAAGCATAACAAGTACAAACATACTACAAGAGCAAGTACAAACATACTACTCCCCCTTTTGACATCTCAAAAAGGAGGAGGAAACTAAAAATATAAACTAAAGGAACTAAAAACACAATACAAAAAAAGAAAGCAATTCACAGAAAATAGAAACTAAAACTATATAAATAAGGGATCCTGATCATCAAATGGAGGTGGAGGTGGTGGAGCCTGCTAAAAGTAGCTCGCTAGCGTAGTAAACTGAGCATTGAACCAGGCTTTGTCCTGGTCGTGCTGCTGCTGCTGGTGAGTAATGTAGTTGTCAAAATGGGCTAAGTCCTCTGTGCAGTGCTGCTCGTAGTGGGTCATGTCCTCAGAATGTTGCTGCTCCTGTGCAGCAATGTAAGCGTCAAAATGGGTCTTCGAACGATCAAATCTCTCCACTAAATGGTCAAACTGTGAGTGCTAGCGAAGAGGAACAAGATCAGGAATGGAAGCAGGAGCTTCCTCTTCCTCGGCCCCCTGAGATTCCCCATTTCCTGGGTGGACATAAGTACTGTGAAGGACATTGAATGAATTATTTGAGTACCAGGGAGGCAAATGGTTGGGGTGAGCAGGATATTGAAGATTGTATTTGGTTTCAAGAACATATGAGATGATGTGTCCCAAAGCCAGATTGGGTTTCCTCTTATGACCTGGATTACAGATTATAGTTAAATGATCAATGTATCGAAAGAGTAGAGCAGAAGCATTAAAATCTCTATTGGCCATGATGTAAAAGGTGGTAAGAGAAAGTAATGGGGTGATGTGGATTTGGTCCCCAGCTTTTAGAATTATGTAAGTGCGAAGGACATGTTGTATTTTCCTAGCATCTTTGACTAAAGAGCTAGTCTCTCCAACATGAAAGGGAGAGTTGGTTTGGCATAGAAAATGATTTGCAGCAGACCAGTTGAAGTCAGGATCAGAGATAGTTAAATGCAGCTTATCCCAGGTGGTGGATAGCTGCAGCAGTTCAGCACAGTCTTGATATGTGATCTCGACCAGGCGTCGATTTACATAGGAGGTTAGGGCAGTGTAGGCAGCATTAATTCAGAGATTTGCAAAAAATTCAAATAGAAGTTCAGAGGCAAAAGGGACTTCTAGAGTAAGAATGAAGGAGAGAGAAGTGTGAGCGAAGAGATCTAATATCGTATATGAAAGGTAGGCATGATTGATTATCCTGGAGAGAGTGATGCTGCATTCCTTGTACAGATGATAAGCTGCTTAATCCTTAGCTTCCTGAAATTGAGAGTCTAGAGTGGCCCTCAAGGAACTTCCAGAAGCCTGTCAGGCTCGTTTCCCACCAGTCATAACAAGAAATTAGTAAGTAAAAATGAGATAAGAAGAAGCTTTGAGGTGAAAACATTGGCTGGAATGGCCTGAATTTAAAGAAACAACCACATCGTCCAGGACAATCGCATAATCATCCAGGATGATTTGGTTCAATTATTACGTATAGGCTGATTGGTCAAAAAGGCGGTCTGATCGTCCGGGCTGATCAGATATCGGTTAGGATGATTAGACACAAGCGATCGTCCCAAGGAGTAAAGCCGGACGACCGTTAAAAAAGCAGATTGTCCAGAACGATTAGGTGTATCGTCAAGGATGATGCATAATAATTGATCGTACCGACAGAAGAAAAAACATTTTAAATCTGTGCCACGTGTATCATCCAGGACAAACAGTGAATTGACCAAGACGATTGTTGAATATTGGATCGTCCAGGGCTGGTTTGAAGGATTTAAACGTACTGACACGTGGATCATCTAAGACGATCAGGTGTATCGGTCAGGACGATGACCATAAATGCATCGACCGGGAAGAAAGATGTATCAGACATGACGATCAAAAATGATTGTAATAGAGTTCAATCATATCGGCCAGGACGATAAAGGATCGTCCGGGACGGTGAGTTACAGAAAGCTCAGAAAAGTTCAGCAGATGAAATTTTGAAGAGAAAATAACATATCTTCCAGGACGATATAGGTATCGACCAGGACGGTGTGACAAGAATTTGAAAATATAAAAAAGATGGAGTTGATCAGAGAAAACCCTAAAAAAAAATAAATACAACGGAAACAGATAAAACTAGAAAAAAATGAAGTTTTTTTGTTTTAAATTTTTCAATTTTTTTTTTCTTTTTAGCAAAGTAAGCATATGATAAATTTTCCAAATAATTAAATTTTAAATATTTGAATGATCAATGAGTTAACAATGTCACAATCTAAAAACTGTAAAAAATTCGATCCTGTTTACCCTAGCTCGGACTTCTTTTAGGATAAAAATTGACTTTTGAAAATAAGAGATCTAACTCAGAATAAATTGGATAAAAAAGAAGATCCATTCAAAACTTGATTACGAATAAAATATCTTATAAAACACTATACCAAAGTAATTTGTCTCTATCATGGAATTTGAAATCAAGCCTTTAAAAACATCTAATACCCCATGAGTCCTTCTAAGTTTTAAAAGTTTTGAAAAGAGATGATAGCTTGCATTTAGTGGGCTCATTTTATACCTCTTGTCACTCTGATTGGCTCTTTGAGCATCTTTGATTTTTTATACACTTTTGTGTATATACTTTTCTTTTCAATTTAGCGTCATTGGCCATTTTTTATTATTTTTGCAAGCTAAAAACTCTTTAACAAACCCTTAAAAAGGTTCTTAGTTGTGATTATATCTTCTAGATATTAGAGAAGAGGAGCTCTCTCTCTAACATAGGGAAGAACAAACCACAAAATGAAAATCAAAATCATTTTATAAGAGTAACGACAATATTTCAATTAACTTGAAAGATATATAAGAACTTTGGATCATATATATAAGATAGACTATTGTAGCAAGGTAAAAAGGATCTTAATTTCAAAAATCATTTGTTAAAAACAGATAGACTTTTTGTTTAGAAAAGAAAACAATATCACCAAAAGAGGTTTGAGGGAGGGAAAGCATCAACGATGTTTTCCCCCTTTAACCGATTTAGAAATGCTAATCATTTCCCATTAATCTCCAAAGTTTAAGAACAAGGAAAAATCATCAAAAAGAAAATAAAAGTAAAAAATGATTAGAACAAAAAAAAAATGATCAAAAAAACAAAACATAACTATAATCAAAATGCAATTCAAGAATTTGTTAAACTGCAAGTTTAAACAGTTATAAGCTGTGAGCCTCCATTTGTCCAAGTATCCTATGCTCTCTCGAGGTCTTTGGTGAGAGCAATCCTGCAAGAATCAATGACTGTCAGACTTAGGAACCCAAATAGGTTTGGGTCTCTTCTCGTAAAAAGTAGAGTGTAATGCATGTGTGCCATGCTGTGAATTATATAATTTTGGTCTCCATACCCAATGTGTACTACGGTGAACAGTGCAAGTGTGTGAGATGTGTCCTAGTAAACAACATAAAAAACATCTAACTGCAGGAAAAGGATTTCTTAAATTATTAGTGTTATAACGCATCTTCCTAGGTTTTTGCTTTAGATCAAAAGTGGGTATCATCCAATTTCTCTTAGTTGAGTCCAATTCATCTTTAAGCCTCAAGTTAGTATCTTCTAAAGCATTATTATCAATCCTCAAGTTGTGCTTTATTTCTTTAGATTTCTTCAAATCAGATTTGAGTGAGGTGAGTGAAACTTTTAACGTATCATGCTCATTAATTAATTTCGAATGCTTTTTGTTTAAATCATCAAATTTATCAAGTAGAGACATGTGATTTGAATCAATCGTAGAATGATCTTTGAGAAACATTTCATGTTCTTTTTGTAAATTCGAAACTTCCAACTATAAACTAGCATGAGTCTTTTTAAGTTTTTTGTATGATGCAAGAATTTTCTCACAAATTTCAAATAATTGATCATAAGTTGGTTCACATACCTCTTCTTCATCACTTTGATCAATATGATCTTCCGCCATTTAGCACAAGTTTGTTGTTTCGTCTTCAGGTTCAGTCTCCGATGAATCAGTTGCAAAATCCACCCAAAATACATTTTCAAGTCTCTTTTTTTCCTTCCCGAGCTTGGGTTTTTCCTCACCCTTTTCTTTGCTTGTGTGATCTTGAAGTGTAAGACAATTCGCTCTAACATGTCCAGGCTTCCTGCATTCAAAACAAACAACATCAAAAGATCTTTTAGAAAATTTATTATCCTTACCTTTTCTCCAATGATACTTTTTCTTTTTCCTTTGAAAGCTTCAGAATTGCCTTGTGATTAAGGAAAATTCATCACTTTTAGACCCGGAAGAGTTAGAGTCTGATTTGTGTTCCTTCAGTGCCACCGTTTTCTCCTTCTTTTTCTCACCTGCATCAAGATTTCTTTGATTCACCCCTTGCTCTTAAGCAATGAGTGAGCCAAGTAAGTTATCAATCGAATAGGTGTTTAAATCCTTAGATTCAGTTATAGCAGTGATTTTAGCATCAAAAGACAAAGGCAAGCATCTCAAAATCTTGTTCACTTTTTCATAGTTTGAAAGTTCTCTTCCTAAGGCATGCAAAGAAGTAACAATTTGAGTAAATCTCATGTAAATTTCAGAAATTGATTCATGAGGTTTCATACAAAACAGTTCATAGTCATGCAAGAGAATATTCAAATGGGATTGTTTAACTTCATTAGTGCCTTCATAAGTGATAGACAATTTATCTCAAATTTCTTTACCAGTTTTGCAAGTGGAAACACACATGTAGTCTTCTGATTTTAAAGCACATAAAAAGCAATTAAGATATTTTGCATTTAGTTGAGCCAAATCCTTATCATCTAAAGTCCATTCAGTAAAAGAAAGTGGAACAGTAATGCCGTTAAGTTTACTAGTTTGAGGTGTGTAACCATCCTTAACAAGCATCCACATGCGATAATAAGTAGATTGTAAAAATGTAGACATGCGAGTTTTCCAAATATCAAATGGAATATTATCAAATAAAGGTGGTAAGGTAATAGAATAACCTTCCGGTGTATTACGATTCCCAAAGTTAGCCAAGGATCAAAATTCAAAAGTTTTCAAACTTAGTTTTTATGAATCTCACTCTGATACCACTTGAAAGTCGTTAGGGATGTTAAGCCCTATAGAACTGGCCCGAGGCTAACCGAGAGGGGGGGGGGGGGCTGGGGGGGGGGGGGGTGAATTGGTATTTTAAAATTTTCTTTAAGAAAAAAGAATGATTATCACAAATCAAATCATCACAAAAACAAGCGCGGAAGAAAATAAATGTGGAAGCAGTAAAAACAAGAACACAAGGGTTTATAGTGGTTCGATCAACTCGACCTACGTCCACTCCCCGGACGTGCCCTCCGAGTATTGCACTACAATTGTGACTCTCCTTTAGCCCCCACAGCTAGGCGGAAATCCCTCACAAAAACACCTCCTTTTTGTCACACCTGGCAAGGCAGAGAACCCAACTCCTTTTGCTTCCTCCTAAAGCAGGCAGAAAACCTTGATCACTTGTTGAAACTTACCTCTCCCAACCCTTCCAAGGACAAGAGACTCAGGAAGAAGAAGTGGAATAATGCTTGGAGCAACCCTTGTGAATCTCCTCACAAGCTCCCCCTCACAAGATCCTCTCTCTCTCTTTATCCCTCTCTCTCTCTCCTTTAGGTTTTCTAAGGTCAAGACAGCAGCCAAGGATGTTCAAAAATGTTAAACAAGAGCTCTTACATAGAAGAGCTTCAAAGGGGCTCATTAATTGCAAGTTGTTGACTTTATCGTCCAGGACGATATGGAAATCATCTTGGCCGATCACTACAAATCTCATAAGATCGGCCAGAGGATCGCCCTGAATGTAAATTGGATGATTAAAAATTTTCTTGATCATCCCAGCCGATCAGTTCAAATCAAAGGAAAATCGTCCAGAGCCTCGCCTTGAATTTGAGCTGTCTGATCGAAATCGACCAGGAGCAACCAAGGGGTTTTGAATGGATCGTCCTGGATGATGTGATCGTATAAATCATTCTTAATTACTCCCATGATTGTCGGATCAATTTAGGCATAATTATACAATATCGTCCTGGCCGATCAAAGAATCGTCCTGGCCGATTTCCAAAAATACAGAATACCTAAATTGATCATGGCGGAAAATTCTTTCTGTATTGAGCATATCGTCCTGGCCGATAAAGGAATCATCCAGGCTGATCGATTAATTACGGCTACCTTAACTAAGAAATATTGATTAGATCTTCTATTTTAAACGCGATCGTTCGGGACGATATAAAATATCGTCCGGGACGATGTGAGTAAAAACACATGTTCTAAATATCTCAAGTGTGTGTGTAGGGTTACTTAACATCAGTTACTTCAAGCAATTACAATTGACTCAAAAAAAAAAGAAAATAGAAAAATACAGACGGACTCAACCCTAATCTACCTAGTCTTGAGCTGATTTTGATTTCCGTCCGATATTTGAGTGCTGAAAAGTCAGTAGAAAAAGGCAGTCATAGTGAAACAAAATTTGTTTCCTATCATCAAAATCATAATCTAAAAAACATGTTTGTAACAGAACTAGCCCGAGCCACAACAAGAGTGGGGTGAATTGGTAATTTTAAGAATCCCTAAGTAGGAATACAATTTTTTTTTCTTTTGGTTTTATCCTCAAAATAACTTAAAAATTTAATTCAGATAGATTACTCAAAATAATGTGTGGAAGTAATTTATATAAAAGTTTTTTTAACAAATTAAAAAATTAATTGATTGGTAAGATAGAAAACAATGAACTCAACTTACAAAGAAAGAAATTTTTTGGAAAATAAAATTATTGAAAAAGAAAAAGTATAATATAAATTTTTATTATGGTTGAATAAACCTTGACCTATGTCCTCTCCCCGGAGTCCTCCACTATGGCTATTGAACTAACACAAAGTGACTCTCTTTTAGCTTTCATAGCAGGGTGAAAAATCCCTTACCCACTCAATTTCACCATACTTGATCCAGTGAGTGTTGGAGGCTATGTCACCTTCCCTCATGATGGAAGCGAATGTTGAATCATTTTTTGCCCTCCTAGATAGGTTAGAGTACATGCAATCCTTTCTCCCTCCTAGATAAGGTAGAGTACCTTGGGGACTTGACTCAGAAGCCTCTCTCCAAAGAGAGCCTTCAAGGACTCACCAAGGCCACAAGGGAGCAAGGGTGTAGCTAACCCGGATCAACTGTGTGATTCCCTCACACTCCTTCTCTCTGACGCACAACCTCACTTTATTCTTCATCTCAAAACCTAGATCTTTCTCAAAATCTTCCCTCTCATAGTTCCTTCAAAAGTCACATAAACCTTTCCTATTTTTAAGAGATTTTAAAAACATTTCTTAAGTGTTGGGATTCAAGAAATCCTAAAAATTTAAGTTGGGCATCACTATTTGTACAATATGATTGGAATTCATATAGTTCGAACAGTTCAAAAACTATAACTACCATTATAATGCAAACAATCATTCAGATGATCTATTCAACTTTTCAAACACATCATATAGTATGATCCAAATATCATCTTGTATGATCTATTTGCTTTATCTCTATTCGTACAAGATGATTCTTGAGATATTTTGAAATTGTCTCTATCAATGGTCCTATACTGCTCTCATCATGCAACTTGGTTAGTTTATTTCAAGTCGGTGATCTAGTATAATATGAATATCAGACAATATGATTAGTTGAAATTATCTTTTTTCATTTAGTATGATCTTTGTGACAACAAAAGTTTATCTATATAAATAGTATGGTATGATCATGGTCGTATAATATGATATATTATCATTAATTAAATCATGATTTCATTGGCAAATTATGGGGTTAATTTAATTATGATTTCATGTTTTCATAAAGTATGAATATAATTATATAGTATGATTAGTTTAAAATTGAAATTTTGAATATCTTAATTTATCTATGACTAAGGTTTTTCAGATCGTAATGAATCATAAAGTAAGATTAGTTCACAAAAACTAATTATTTAATTAGTTGTTAAGCTCATTATCTCTTTAATTAATCATATAATAAGGTTGTGAGTTGTACAATATGATTTGTACAAAAGAAATTTAACTTAAAAAATTGTTCACTCTCCCTATTTATATGTGCACGATCACCCTATTGTGTACACTCTTATGTGGATAGACTAAGAAAATAGAGAATAAAGATGATAAAAGTACATACTCTTTTACTTCACTTTATATTCTACCCATTTTTAAGCTTCCAGTAACCTTGAACAATATATATTTTACATGCAATGTTAGAGCTCATAGACAAAAGGAATACTCAAAATATTTACTGAGAAAAATAACAGTTTAATTATAAATATTTATCATCATCAAAATCACGGACTAAGGATCCTAGATTGCAACATCTAGATCATGATGTATTATCTTAAATTTAAATATTTTTTAATTATAATTTTATATTTTAGTTAATCATTTAATAAGAATTATAATATATTTATTTGCTTGATGAAAAGTAAGAGTTTAAGCTAGGGAGAATTTTATAAGTATAAAAAATGTGTTATTATATGTGTTATATTTTTAGTGAAAATGTGCTATTGTAGTTGTTTTATTTGATAAGTTTCATATAACACTGTGGCGACAGAACAAACATTACTATAGAGCCATCAAAGATATTAGGCGGATCTCAGTGGATCATGGTAGCAATGGCCACTTTGCCACGAGAATGCCCCATAATGAATTTAAACCATCTACAAAGAATTCAACACATCATCCATTTGGGTTTGCATTTTAGGGTATGCCTACTAGAGATCTAGATGACCAACACAAATGCAACCCTCTAACATCCCACTGGGGGCCAAAGCCCTACTACTACTCAGTGGAAAATGATAGGCTCAAGCATCGCATTTTTAGCATGAATTCTAACTTAGAAGTGTTTAGCCTTAATTATGCATATGGTAGCTTCATGACACTAACTTTCAACCAATCACAATAACTAATTGTGTGAAACAACACTCAAAGCTTAAAAATGGCCAAATCATAATTTGTTTTTTCAATAAAAATTTATTTTCTCCTGTTGTGTGTGAACACATAAGTACCCAACATGTTATTCTGATGCCAAAAAATCATAAATTCAGTATTTTTAGGAACATTCATAGGAGGGCCTTGCCACGTTGGAAAGAAAGGCCTTAATATGATACTAGGTAGGGTATAGTCATATTGGTAGGCAGGGTAAAGACACACTATCATGTAGCTCCTTATCTGTCTAGCAGCCATGGCCAGGGCACTCTCGTAGGCAAGGCCTGGACATGCTGGTAGGCATGGTTAGGCACGTTAGTAATTAGGGTAGTGGCACATAAACAAGCATGGATTGGAAACACTAGTAGATAAAACTTAGGTATGCTGGCAGGTAAGGCCTTAGCATGCTAGCAAGTAGAGCCTAAGCATGCTGGCAGGAAGGGCCTGAGCAACATGGAAGCCAGTGTTTGGGCAACCTGGTGAATAGTATTGAGTCTAGTGAATAGGTTGTTAAACCTAAGTTAATGTCCCAAGGCTACCAAGAGGGGGGGTGAATTGGTAGTTTAAAAATTATCCCTCTTTTCTATCTTTTGAACCTAATGTAAACTTTAATGAAATTTTTTATAAAAAGTTTTTTATTTTACCACAACTTTTCAAAAAAAAAATGCAAAAAATTAAAAGCAGTAAAAATAAATGACACAAGATTTATAGTGGTTCGGTCTAAAACAGACCTACATACACTCCCCAGAAGCACCTTCTGAGTATTGCACTAATACCAATAGTGTCTCTCTTTTTGCACCCACAACAAGGCGGAGAAGCCTTTACAAACACTCTTTCCACCAATACCCGGTGAGGAAGAGAACCGTCGTCCTTTTACACTATCCTCAGTGTTGGCAGAGAACCGTCGTCCTTTTACACTCTCCTAGTGTGGGCAGAAAACCCTTCGTGCTTTCACACTCTCCTATTGTGGGCAGAGAACCCTTCGTCCTTTCACACTCTCCTAGTGTGGGCAGAGAACCCTTCGTCCTTTCACACTCTCATAGTGTGGGCAGAGAACCCGATCTCCTTGATAGATCTTCTCACAAGAAATCTAAAAGGAAGAAAGAAAAAGAGTGAAGTAATCTCAAATTACAAGTAGGAAATCTTACCTTTGAACACCAAGTGAAGCCTTCACGCTCCAGTGGTAGAAATCCTTTCTTGAATGCTCTCTCTCACTCTCTCCTTTACTCTTCTTTCAATAGGCACGAAGATCAATGAGCAAAAAAAAATGGTGGCACTAAAAATTAGACCTTATATAGGAGAGACAAGAAAAACCGTCCAAAACGGCAGAAATTTCAAGCTATCACGAAATGGACTGTCCCGTACGATCGTGGATCATCCTAGACGATTTTACTGAAAGTGTCGGAAATGTTCCTGATGTATATTGGTACGAATTATGTTCTTACACTTTAATCGTCCCGTACGAACTAGGTTCGTCCGGTACGAAACAGTTATTCCCTAGGTCGGTTCCACAATCCCTGAAGGACGTAACCAAGTAAGGTAAGTCGGTTCGGTTCGTCCTGGGATGAACCAGTTTCATCCTGGACAATTTTATACAGATATTTTTGTCCAGAGATGAAGGTTAATTTCGTCTAGTAAGATTTTAATTAGAGAGTTTTGTCTAGAGATGAAGGAAAATTTCGTCTGGACGAACAGTGCAATGTGAAATCCCGAGACATTCATCCCGGGATGAATGTTAAATTCCTCCTGGACGATTAGGACTTAGAAAAATTTCTCCTTGCCTGTCCGATCCATTGCACTTCCGAGGGCTTAATTGACATGATCGTCCCGTATGAACTAGGTTCGTCCCGTACGAACTAGGTTCGTCCCGTACGATCCGTTCATGAAAATTGTTCCCCCAAGTGTGTGTGTTGTGATTTTTCACTCAATTACAATCACTCCCTCTCAATTCAAAACTTATCATTTACAAATGAATATTTACTAAATCTGATTTGAAGTCTTCATAGCTTGGAGTTGATTTTCCTGAAATGTTAGTACACACTAGAGCAAAAATAAATCTTCCAAAAAATGTTAGGAGATATATATACATAAAACAATAATATTTGAAATCATAAAAATAACACAAGTTGCAAGAATGTAAAACATGCAAATAGCAACTCTCTTAACAAATAGGGCCTAGGCATGCCATTTAATAGGACCTAGGAAACCTAGTAGCTAGAGTATTGCCCACATATTGATCAGTCCTAGGTACGTTGGCATGTAAGGTCTAGATATGCTGGAAGATAGTGCCTAAGCAAATTGATATGCAAGGCCTAGGTATGCTGGCAAGTATTGCCCAGGGATGTTAGCAGCTAGGGCCAAGTCAACCTATCAAGTAGGGCTAAGGCAAACAAACAGCTTTTACATAGGGTCAACAACACACTAGCATTGAAGATAAAGGGCTAGAATATCGACATTATAAAGCCGACTTCTCTTTCAAATAATGTTGTGGTGTAAACATTTTAGCTTTGTGGCACCATATTCTTATCGTTAAGTGTTGTAGAGTCACACTCTTTAACTCCTCGGTTCCTAAAATAATCTTTTAACACCATAATATTCAAAAGTTTGCAACATCATAACATAGCCATTGTATCTTTCCAAGGACATGATCTTCTAGCTAAGTGACACGATTGTTCACTAATTGATCCATGTCAGCAAGCACCATGATAAAACTAAAAGAGTAGTGTAGCAGCATTAAAATTTCAAGAGACACAACACCATATGCCTACTTTATGTTTTCATATAAATTATCACTGTGTTATGCTTTTAAGGGTGTTCAGACACAAATTTAATTTTAGTACAATTTGTAATGCTTATCTTAAACTAACTTAGGGGTGACAACTAAGTGAATTTAGGGAAGTACTTGATTCCATCATTAGAGTATTTGGCTTGGGTTTATGGAAGCAATATTATAAGTAAAAAGTGGTAAAGTAGAGTTCCATTTAACTATTCTTTGACATCTATCTCTTATATTTTTTTCCCATCATTCTATTAATGCAAATGAGTTTGCTTCATAATTGCTCCATGTTTGGCCAAATTCTCAAGTTTTTTTTTATGATGTATCATAGGTAGTACTAAACAATTCTCTTATTCCTTAAATTATTAAGAAGATATTTGCAATATTACAAGATTTTAATTTAATACTAATAATGGCTATATTTGTAGTGAAAATTAAGTGTAATATTGTCCTCAATAGAGAGAAGCGTGTATAACCAGTAATATTGAATTATAGTAAGTTTCATACCTTGGCATAATATATGAAATATAGAAAATTATTAAAGAGATGATATATATGTATGAAGTTAGTGAACATCCTTGACTAGTAAAAGCTCGATAGAAATCTAAGAATGGATATGCTCTGAATAGCATCATAATCAAAAGATATTCATTAGGAAACATGTTATTTATTTTTATCAATCCAAATTATTATATCTATATAGTGTATTCATTATGTTTATCTAATTATATTTAAGTTGTTAAATCTTGACAACATTTATTTTTATCTAGCGTGATTATTATTATTATTTTAATAGATAATACTAGTATTTTTTAGTGTCCAAATCTTCCTCGTGGGATTGATACTCTACTCTATCACTATATTACTTGATTAGGCATGTATGCCTGTATATATAAATTATAGTTTTTATAATTTTTTTATATTAAAAAATATAAGTATTGATAGGGATTTATAGAACCCAAAATAATTTTATTATTTTTTAGGTTACTCAGTAACCCCCATCACATAGGCACTTAAAATAGTCAAAACTAATTATTTTTCCCAAACCAACAAACCAAACGTCAGGCAATAGTCTAAAAGTTCATGAATGTTGTTAAACCTTTAAGAATAAGTGTGAGGCTAACCAAGATGGGGGTAAATTAGTAATTTTAAACATTACTTAAAGCAAAAAAGAAAAGCCTTTTTATCTTTTAAATTATTTTAGAACAAACAAGATTATCTCATAATATAGATGCATACTAAGTTCACAATAATAAAAAATTTAATCGCTCTAAAATCACAAATAAATGTGGAAATTAAAATGCAAAAAAGTAAACAATGAACACAGTATGAATTATACGAGATGGTCAGTGATAATTGAATTATTTCAGGGTTGGATATACTGTGATCAAAGAAGTAATATTTTATTAAGATCACACAGTACGATGTGAATCATGCTTGATGGTGTGATAAAATATAGAAGAACTTTGAGAGTGGAATGTGGTGATCATGAAGGGCTTAAAATAAAAATAAAGTAAAAATAATAGAAAATAGATCGAAAGAAAAATGATAAAAATTAATAATAAGACAAAATTAAAGTTTTTTTAATTGATTTGCTCTAGTAAATGATAAATTTACCTCATTATTATATTTAAAAACTTCTAAGAAATGAATTAACACTACTAAAATATTAAAAAATTGATCTTGTTAACCCTTGCTCGTACTCCTTACAGGTCAAATTTTTTTTTAAACAAATATCTAATTCAGAAAAATATTAGATAGGAAAATTGGCCTTTTCAAACTTTATTTTAGAAAAATATCTAAAAGAATAATATTATAAAGTAATTAATCAAAAATCATAATTTTTAAATTCAAGTGTAAGAGATATCAAGTGGCATAGGGAGTCTTCTAAGATTTGAAGGAATTTAAAGAAAGGGAAGCTAACTTATAGTTGGCTTGTTTTGTGCCTCTTTTACTAGCTTTTGGTGCACAATGTGCATTATTTGATTTTTTTATACCATTTTTGCATCTTTCAATTCTTTGGTGGTCATAGTGCATCTTTTTTCATTTTTAGGCTCATTTTGTGCTTCTTTTCATTTTTATAGGCTTTCTTTCTTTCTAAATCTTTAAAAACTCTCAACTATAAGATTATCTTCTAAATTTAATAGAAGGAAAATTAACTTTTTTATAGAAGGAAGAAAAACCACAAAACTTATTCCTATCCATTTAAAAATTACAAACATTTTATTTAAGAAAGCTTGAAAGTGATTCATTGACTTGGAACATTCTTCATTTAAAATAGATTGCTGTAGGATGATAAAATAGATCTCTATATCAAAGTCTAACATTTAATTTAAAATAAATTTTATTCCAAAAGAAAATAGACCACTAAAGGAGTTAGAGGAAAAGAAACAATCTTCATAATTTCTTCATTTAACTATTTTAGAGTAGTCAATCACTACTTACATGCTTGTAAACAAAACAAAGATGCTTCTTATGGTTAAGTAAGTAGTACCGAAGGCTCCACGGTTCTAGAGAGAGAAGCTACACCATTCTAGAGATAGAATCCATCATTTATTTTTTTGAATTTTTTCCCCTGCTTCATTTAGCGGATATTCCACACATGGCGAAAGACCATCCAGCTGCCACTGCTAGTGGCCGGATTAATGACGACCCTACTCCACTTAGTTTTCTTAAGGTTGATTCACATTTAGTTTAAAAGATCAATATTAAGAAAGCTTCGCTGGTGTTTAAAGAGCCAAAGGTTAAATTTTCTAAGGCTATTTCTATTGTAATAGGTAAAGGCAAACTTGTTGTGGAAGGAGGTTCATTCGAGACTCTGTATTCTAATGGTAATTTTTCTGTGTTGAAAAGACCAAATAATTTTGAAGAATCATCCTCATTGGATATAAATTTGCTGGTGAAAAGGTTTGGTGTGGAGAATGGCACAGGAAATGATGATGATATGAAAGTTATGAATGATACTTCAACTGTTTGCGTTAATGTGCAAGAAGGTGTGATTGAAGTTAATAAAGGTAGAGAGGGCATATCCTTGGTCAATCCATGGAAGATGAATCCTAATATCAAAATTAATTTTCTTAAGGATATGTCTATAATGTCTAATGATTGGTTGGAGGTGAAAATGTTTGAACCAAAAGTAAAAAGTAATTTAGAGAAGTTATAGTTTTCTTTAGTTGTGAAGGTGTTTGGTAAAAATGTCCCAGTTCAATTGGATGGGAATGAATTGCGATAAAGTGGATGCAGTTTGGTAAGTTCCATCTAACTATTCTTGGGTTAAGATGGGTTTTATGCTCATTTTTTTTGTATGAAGCTATGGATAATATGTTATATGGAGGCCCATGGTATGTGAATGGACACATAGTAGGGATTGACAAATGCACTCCAAAATTTTCAACTACTTGTCTGGAAGGATTGACATCTCCTATATGGGTGAGGATGATGTATTTCCCCTTTAATGTTGGGATGAGGTAAATATATCTAGAATTGCTTTTATGGTTGGTTTACTTCTGTTGTTATATGGGAATATGTTTCAGTGTGGAAGAAGAGAGTATGCAAGGTTTTTTGTTCTAGTTGAAAAAGATAAGATGCTTCCTTTTGGTGTTTGGGTGGAAGGGATTGAAGGATGGTTTTTCAAAAGCTTGAATATGAGAGGTTTCCACATTTTGTTATAAATGTGGGAAAAATGGACATTTGTTTAATGAATGTGATGTGGAGACAAAATTTAATCCAATAAAAGAGGTGGGAACTTCAATTGTGATGTGTAGTAATGAAGAAAAGATAGAGAATATTATTGGTAGAAAGGAAACTTCCTATAGTCCATGGATACATGTGAACTTTGGAAGTAGGAGATAAGATGCAAGTAATAATAGAATATTTCATAATAGAGGCCATGTGTTTGAAAATAAAAAATTATAATTGGACGTTGCTGTAGCTGATTCTGAGATGAAGGACATAGGTGAAAGTTTGTTAGGGATGTTAGGCCCTTATGAACTAGACCAAGGCTAACAAAGAGAGAGGTGAATTCATATTTTAAAACTACTTTCAATCAAAACAAAAACCAAATTGAAATTCACCACAAATAAAACACTATGCAGAAATTAAATGCTGAAATAATAAAGGAAACAACAAACAAGATTTATAATTGTTCTGTCAAACCTTGACCTACGTCCACTCCTCGGAGGCACCCTCTGAGTATTGCACTAAACTCAATATCTCTCTTTTAGCCCCCACAGCTAGGCAGAGAAGCCCTTACAAAATCACTTCCACCTTCCCCGGTGCGTCTAAGTAGCCGGGTCCTTTGACACGAAAGATATTTTCTTCTTCCCAGAACTTCCCTTAAGATAAACCTTGAATTCAAAGGTATTAAGGTGCAAGCTCACCAGAGCAACCATGTGGAACCCCCTCCACACTCCCTTGAAACCACCTCCAAGGATCTTCTTCCTCTCTCAAACTCCATCATTTCCTCTCTCCCTTTCAAGTTTTCTCTTCAAGTTTCCTCCAGAAGAAAGAAGCTTCAATGACTACCAAAGACACTCACAAAGTGCCTTATCTAAGCTTAAATAGAAGAGCTCAAAATGAGCTCATTAATGAAACTTGTCGATATTATCATCCAGGCCGATACTAATATCGTCATGTAAAATCAGTGCAAAATAAGCCTAATCAGCCGGAACAATTTAAGAGGATCAGAAGAAATTTGTTCATATCATTTAAGATGATAATATATCATCCTGGCTGATCAATATAAATCATGGAATATCATCCTGAATGTCGCCATGAATAAGAGCTATCCGACGTTCAATCATCTAGTGTATTATCCTGGCTGATCCTGTGATCATCCAGGATGATGTGATTGTGCAATCAGCCTTAATTATTTTCCATAATTACCAAATTAATTTAGGCATAATTGTGCTGCATTGTCCAGGCTGATAGGATATCATCCTGGATGATGACCTAAAATAAAGAATACATAAATAGATCATGGCGGCTGATTCTTTCTGATTTGAGCATATCGTCCTGGCCGATAAAATATCATCCAGGCTGATCAACTTAATGACGGTTGCCTTAATCATGATGCCCTAATTAGGGTTTCTATTTTTGAACCGGTCGTCTAGTCTAATATAAATATTGTCCCGAATGATGTTACCAAAAATAGTAAACTCTAGGGAACACTCATAAATTCTTTCAAGGTGTGTGTTTGCAAGATTACTTAGCATCAAGAGCCACCCCCAATTATAATAGACTCTGTTGCAAATCTATTTTTCATGGATTTTGTTTTGATGATTGACAAAAATTGTTTCTCTTGGACTGCTTGTTGCTTCTAACTTTTCAGGAATCGAAGATCGGATGATCAAGAAGAAGCCAGTTCAGGATTGCGTAGGTTTAGGGTTGAGTCAGTCTGTACTTTTGTTTTTCACTTTTGAGTCCACTTGTAATGGTCAAAGAGACTGATGCTAAGTAACCCTACACACACACACTTGAGAGACTTAGAATTTCTGGTTTTGCCCACATCGGCCAGGCCGATATTTATATCGTCCTGGACGATCAGCTTAAAATAGAAAGTCTAAATAAGGATTTTTAATTAAGGCAGTCGTCATTAACATATCGGCCTGGATGATACGTGTATCGGTGAGGACGATAAGCTCAAAATAGAAAGAAGTAGCCATCTTAGGCAATTAAGGTATACTGTATTTTTAAATTATCGGCCAGGACGATCCTCAGATCGACCTGGATGAAATTATCAAATTAGGACTTAATTGATCAGAAAATCAAGGGAGTAATTAAGGATAATTGATACGATCATATCATCCAGGACGATCGCAGGATCAGCCAGGACGATCCATTCAAAATCCTTAAGTTACTTCAGGACGATAAATATTGGCCAGCTAAAAAATAGGGCGATGCTCAGGACGATTTGCCTCTGATTTGAACTGATCGGCCAGGACGATCGTGAGATCAGCCGGGACGATCAAGCCAAATTTCAATCGTCCAGGAGTGTATCCAGGGCGATGCTCTGGCCAATCT